>NW_027192847.1:300000-387922 GCF_949987515.2 Delphinus delphis
CACGGCACGCTGAGCCTTTAGTTATTTCCTCTTCCTGGTGGGAAATGAGAGTTAAATTTGCCCGTCCAGACACCTCCAGCTAGCCTCTCATTGGTTCTCGCTATTCCTGTTCATCTTCCGCAGAAATTGCAAACTGGGCCAAACAGGAGGTTAAAGGCGCTGACTCTCCAAGTGGGGAGAGTGTTAGTAAAGCGTCTGGAATGTTGCACCCGAGTACCAGGGGAGGAAAACTGAGACATATTTGAACACGTCTCCCATTCACATGGTTGATCATACTTGGGTTCCACATGCATGTTTTAGCTGAAGGAAGAATACCTTAAACCTGGAGAGTTGAGACCCGTGTAATGGGTACCATGCAATATGACTTCAAAGGGTCTTCATTTGCTCACCGAACCTCTCCAATCCTATCACTGCTGCGTTTATGCCCCTGTACACATGCTTGATTCTCTTTTGGAGACATAGCAATCCATAGGTTTTAAGATACTTACTAGTCAGGTACATTCTTAGGCGTTTAATATGCGGTGTTGAGTCCATTTCGTTGAGCAAGGAGTAGCTCTTGTCTATTCCATATTTGACTTAAGGAACTTTATCTGTGCTCATTTCAATCTCTGGTTTTATGCAGCACCCCAACTCACCTTTACCCTTAAGCAAGAATAAGTTGGTTTTCTAAATTTGAGACCCTGTTCTGTTCTGTAATTCAGTTCCTGTGTAGCCAAGTTTACATTCCGTGTATTACTGATATCTTATGATGTTTGTTTTTCTGTGTGACTTACTTCAGTTAGAATCATCATACCTGAATCCACTCGTTGTGCTGCTAAGGGCCTGATGACACAGATTTCATTGCTGAGTGATACTGCATTGTACGTAAGTACCACAAGTTCTTTATCCATTTTTCAATTTCTGCGATGTTGAACTTGTACTGTAAACGAGGTTCTTGTAAACAGAGCCGTTCGAAACTTTGGGGTGGCTGTGTCTTTTTGATTTTAAATTCCCTAAGCTATAGGACCATAAGTGGAAGTGCCCTAGGCTCTGTTGCTTTGTTTTTTAGATGTTTCAGGAAACACCATACACTTCTCCCGAGTGTTTGTTGGCAATTTACATCCCGCCCTTCAGCATAACAAGGCTCCCAGTTCTCCATGGCCTGTCCTGCCTTTCTGGATTTTACACTTTTTTCAGATGGCCCTTTTGACCGAGGGGAAGTGAGACTTCATTGTAGTGCAGATTTCCTTTGCAAGCTTGCTTGGTTGGCCAAAAAGGGCGTATGCGTTTTTTCCTGAATATATTCAGGAAAAAACGCATACGCCCTTTTTGGCCAAGTGCATCATTGTGGACGTTCTGCCTCTTTTCCTATGCTTTCAATGCAATTCCAGTCTACCTCCTGAAATCGGTTTCCTGCAATTCTGCCCCGCTTTCAAGTCCTCTTGGCAGCCTTACTTCAGTCTATTTTTGGACGATAGCTGTCATTTATAACTCTGCAGGTTTGTGAATTACAGTGCCCCTGAGCTCCTTTCTTCAACTCGCTTTCTTGTGACCTGGCCGCAACACCGCAGGACGGCTTCAGGCCCTAATCTGGTTCCGGCACGGCACGCTGAGCCTTTGGTTATTTCCTCTTCCTGGTGGGAAATGAGAGTTAAATTTGCCCGTCCAGACACCTCCAGCTAGCCTCTCATTGGTTCTCGCTATTCCTGTTCATCTTCCGCAGAAATTGCAAACTGGGCCAAACAGGAGGTTAAAGGCGCTGACTTTCCAAGTGGGGAGAGTGTTAGTAAAGCGTCTGGAATGTTGCACCCGAGTACCAGGGGAGGAGAACTGAGACATATTTGAACACGTCTCCCGTTCACATGGTTGATCATACTTGGGTTCCACATGCATGTTTTAGCTGAAGGAAGAATATCTAAAACCTGGGTAGTTGAAACCCGTGGAATGGGTACCATGCAATATGACTTCAAAGGGTCTTCATTTGCTCACCGAACCTCTCCAATCCTATCACTGCTGCGTTTATGCCCCTGTACACATGCTTGATTCTGTTTCGGAGACATAGCAATCCATAGGTTTTAAGATACTTACTAGTCAGGTACATTCTTAGGCGTTTAATATGCGGTGTTGAGTCCATTTCTTTGAGCAAGGAGTAGCTCTTGTCTATTCCATATTTGGCTTAAGGAACTTTATCTGTGCTCATTTCAATCTCTGGTTTTATGCAGCACCCCAACTCACCTTTCCCCTTAAGCAAGCATAAGTTGGTTTTCTAAATTTGAGACCCTGTTCTGTTCTGTAATTCAGTTCCTGTGTAGCCAAGTTTACATTCCGTGTATTACTGATATCTTATGATGTTTCTTTTTCTGTGTGACTTATTTCAGTTAGAATCATCGTACCTGAATCCACTCATTGTGCTGCTAAGGGCCTGATGACACAGATTTCATTGCTGAGTGATATTGCTTTGTAAGTAAATACCACAACTTCTTTATCCATTTTTCAATTTCTGCGATGTTGAACTTGTACTGTAAACGAGGTTCTTGTAAACAGAGCCGTTCGAAACTTTGGGGTGGCTGTGTCTTTTTGATTTTAAATTCCCTAAGCTATAGGACCATAAGTGGAAGTGCCCTAGGCTCTGTTGCTTTGTTTTTTAGATGTTTCAGGAAACACCATACACTTCTCCCCAGTGGTTGTTGGCAATTTACATCCCGCCCATCAGCATAACAAGGCTCCCAGTTCTCCATGGCCTGTCCTGCCTTTCTGGATTTTACACTTTTTTCAGATGGCCCTTTTGACCGGGGGGAAGTGAGACTTCATTGTAGTGCAGATTTCCTTTGCAAGCTTGCTTGGTTGGCCAAAAAGGGCGTATGCGTTTTTTCCTGAATATATTCAGGAAAAAACGCATACGCCCTTTTTGGCCAAGTGCATCATTGTGGACGTTCTGCCTCTTTTCCTATGCTTTCAATGCAATTCCAGTCTACCTCCTGAAATCGGTTTCCTGCAATTCTGCCCCGCTTTCAAGTCCTCTTGGCAGCCTTACTTCAGTCTATTTTTGGACGATAGCTGTCATTTATAACTCTGCAGGTTTGTGAATTACAGTGCCCCTGAGCTCCTTTCTTCAACTCGCTTTCTTGTGACCTGGCCGCAACACCGCAGGATGGCTTCAGGCCCTAATCTGGTTCCGGCACGGCATGCTGAGCCTTTGGTTATTTCCTCTTCCTGGTGGGAAATGAGAGTTAAATTTGCCCGTCCAGACACCTCCAGCTAGTCTCTCATTGGTTCTCGCTATTCCTGTTCATCTTCCGCAGAAATTGCAAACTGGGCCAAACAGGAGGTTAAAGGCGCTGACTTTCCAAGTGGGGAGAGTGTTAGTAAAGCGTCTGGAATGTTGCACCCGAGTACCAGGGGAGGAAAACTGAGACATATTTGAACACGTCTCCCGTTCACATGGTTGATCATACTTGGGTTCCACATGCATGTTTTAGCTGAAGGAAGAATACCTTAAACCTGGGTAGTTGAAACCCGTGGAATGGGTACCATGCAATATGACTTCAAAGGGTCTTCATTTGCTCACCGAACCTCTCCAATCCTATCACTGCTGCGTTTATGCCCCTGTACACATGCTTGATTCTCTTTCGGAGACATAGCAATCCATAGGTTTTAAGATATTTACTAGTCAGGTACATTCTTAGGCGTTTAATATGCGGTGTTGAGTCCATTTCGTTGAGCAAGGAGTAGCTCTTGTCTATTCCATATTTGGCTTAAGGAACTTTATCTGTGCTCATTTCAATCTCTGGTTTTATGCAGCACCCCAACTCACCTTTACCCTTAAGCAAGCATAAGTTGGTTTTCTAAATTTGAGACCCTGTTCTGTTCTGTAATTCAGTTCCTGTGTAGCCAAGTTTCCATTCCGTGTATTACTGATATCTTATGATGTTTCTTTTTCTGTGTGACTTATTTCAGTTAGAATCATCATACCTGAATCCACTCATTGTGCTGCTAAGGGCCTGATGACACAGATTTCATTGCTGAGTGATATTGCTTTGTAAGTAAATACCACAACTTTTTTATCCATTTTTCACTTTCTGCGATGTTGAACTTGTACGGTAAACGAGGTTCTTGTAAACAGAGGCGTTCGAAACTTTGGGGTGGCTGTGTCTTTTTGATTTTAAATTCCCTAAGCTATAGGACCATAAGTGGAAGTGCCCTAGGCTCTGTTGCTTTGTTTTTTAGATGTTTCAGGAAACACCATACACTTCTCCCGAGTGTTTGTTGGCAATTTACATCCCGCCCTTCAGCATAACAAGGCTCCCAGTTCTCCATGGCCTGTCCTGCCTTTCTGGATTTTACACTTTTTTCAGATGGCCCTTTTGACCGGGGGGAAGTGAGACTTCATTGTAGTGCAGATTTCCTTTGCAAGCTTGCTTGGTTGGCCAAAAAGGGCGTATGCGTTTTTTCCTGAATATATTCAGGAAAAAACGCATACGCCCTTTTTGGCCAAGTGCATCATTGTGGACGTTCTGCCTCTTTTCCTATGCTTTCAATGCAATTCCAGTCTACCTCCTGAAATCGGTTTCCTGCAATTCTGCCCCGCTTTCAAGTCCTCTTGGCAGCCTTACTTCAGTCTATTTTTGGACGATAGCTGTCATTTATAACTCTGCAGGTTTGTGAATTACAGTGCCCCTGAGCTCCTTTCTTCAACTCGCTTTCTTTGAGCTGGCCGCAACACCGCAGGATGGCTTCAGGCCCTAATCTGGTTCCGGCACGGCACGCTGATCCTTTGGTTATTTCCTCTTCCTGGTGGGAAATGAGAGTTAAATTTGCCCGTCCAGACACCTCCAGCTAGCCTCTCATTGGTTCTCGCTATTCCTGTTCATCTTCCGCAGAAATTGCAAACTGGGCCAAACAGGAGGTTAAAGGCGCTGACTTTCCAAGTGGGGAGAGTGTTAGTAAAGCGTCTGGAATGTTGCACCCGAGTACCAGGGGAGGAAAACTGAGACATATTTGAACACGTCTCCCGTTCACATGGTTGATCATACTTGGGTTCCACATGCATGTTTTAGCTGAAGGAAGAATACCTAAAACCTGGGTACTTGAAACCCGTGGAATGGGTACCATGCAATATGACTTCAAAGCGTCTTCATTTGCTCACCGATCCTCTCCAATCCTATCACTGCTGCGTTTATGCCCCTGTACACATGCTTGATTCTGTTTCGGAGACATAGCAATCCATGGGTTTTAAGATACTTACTAGTCAGGTACATTCTTAGGCGTTTAATATGCGGTGTTGAGTCCATTTCGTTGAGCAAGGAGTAGCTCTTGTCTATTCCATATTTGGCTTAAGGAACTTTATCTGTGCTCATTTCAATCTCTGGTTTTATGCAGCACCCCAACTCACCTTTCCCCTTAAGCAAGCATAAGTTGGTTTTCTAAATTTGAGACCCTGTTCTGTTCTGTAATTCAGTTCCTGTGTAGCCAAGTTTCCATTCCGTGTATTACTGATATCTTATGATGTTTCTTTTTCTGTGTGACTTATTTCAGTTAGAATCATCATACCTGAATCCACTCATTGTGCTGCTAAGGGCCTGATGACACAGATTTCATTGCTGAGTGATATTGCTTTGTAAGTAAATACCACAACTTCTTTATCCATTTTTCAATTTCTGCGATGTTGAACTTGTACTGTAAACGAGGTTCTTGTAAACAGAGCCGTTCGAAACTTTGGGGTGGCTGTGTCTTTTTGATTTTAAATTCCCTAAGCTATAGGACCATAAGTGGAAGTGCCCTAGCCTCTGTTGCTTTGTTTTTTAGATGTTTCAGGAAACACCATACACTTCTCCCGAGTGGTTGTTGGCAAGTTACATCCCGCCCATCAGCATAACAAGGCTCCCAGTTCTCCATGGCCTGTCCTGCCTTTCTGGATTTTACACTTTTTTCAGATGGCCCTTTTGACCGGGGGGAAGTGAGACTTCATTGTAGTGCAGATTTCCTTTGCAAGCTTGCTTGGTTGGCCAAAAAGGGCGTATGCGTTTTTTCCTGAATATATTCAGGAAAAAATACATACGCCCTTTTTGGCCAAGTGCATCATTGTGGACGTTCTGCCTCTTTTCCTATGCTTTCAATGCAATTCCAGTCTACCTCCTGAAATCGGTTTCCTGCAATTCTGCCCCGCTTTCAAGTCCTCTTGGCAGCCTTACTTCAGTCTATTTTTGGACGATAGCTGTCATTTATAACTCTGCAGGTTTGTGAATTACAGTGCCCCTGAGCTTCTTTCTTCAACTCGCTTTCTTTTGAGCTGGCCGCAACACCGCAGGATGGCTTCAGGCCCTAATCTGGTTCCGGCACGGCACGCTGAGCCTTTGGTTATTTCCTCTTCCTGGTGGGAAATGAGAGTTAAATTTGCCCGTCCAGACACCTCCAGCTAGCCTCTCATTGGTTCTCGCTATTCCTGTTCATCTTCCGCAGAAATTGCAAACTGGGCCAAACAGGAGGTTAAAGGCGCTGACTTTCCAAGTGGGGAGAGTGTTAGTAAAGCGTCTGGAATGTTGCACCCGAGTACCAGGGGAGGAAAACTGAGACATATTTGAACACGTCTCCCGTTCACATGGTTGATCATACTTGGGTTCCACATGCATGTTTTAGCTGAAGGAAGAATACCTAAAACCTGGGTAGTTGAAACCCGTGGAATGGGTACCATGCAATATGACTTCAAAGCGTCTTCATTTGCTCACTGATCCTCTCCAATCCTATCACTGCTGCGTTTATGCCCCTGTACACATGCTTGATTCTGTTTCGGAGACATAGCAATCCATAGGTTTTAAGATACTTACTAGTCAGGTACATTCTTAGGCGTTTAATATGCGGTGTTGAGTCCATTTCGTTGAGCAAGGAGTAGCTCTTGTCTATTCCATATTTGGCTTAAGGAACTTTATCTGTGCTCATTTCAATCTCTGGTTTTATGCAGCACCCCAACTCACCTTTACCCTTAGCAAGCATAAGTTGGTTTTCTAAATTTGAGACCCTGTTCTGTTCTGTAATTCAGTTCCTGTGTAGCCAAGTTTACATTCCGTGTATTACTGATATCTTATGATGTTTCTTTTTCTGTGTGACTTATTTCAGTTAGAATCATCATACCTGAATCCACTCATTGTGCTGCTAAGGGCCTGATGACACAGATTTCATTGCTGAGTGATATTGCTTTGTAAGTAAATACCACAACTTCTTTATCCATTTTTCAATTTCTGCGATGTTGAACTTGTACTGTAAACGAGGTTCTTGTAAACAGAGCCGTTCGAAACTTTGGGGTGGCTGTGTCTTTTTGATTTTAAATTCCCTAAGCTATAGGACCATAAGTGGAAGTGCCCTAGGCTCTGTTGCTTTGTTTTTTAGATGTTTCATGAAACACCATACACTTCTCCCAAGTGGTTGTTGGCAATTTACATCCCGCCCATCAGCATAACAAGGCTCCCAGTTCTCCATGGCCTGTCCTGCCTTTCTGGATTTTACACTTTTTTCAGATGGCCCTTCTGACCGGGGGGAAGTGAGACTTCATTGTAGTGCAGATTTCCTTTGCAAGCTTGCTTGGTTGGCCAAAAAGGGCGTATGCGTTTTTTCCTGAATATATTCAGGAAAAAACGCATACGCCCTTTTTGGCCAAGTGCATCATTGTGGACGTTCTGCCTCTTTTCCTATGCTTTCAATGCAATTCCAGTCTACCTCCTGAAATCGGTTTCCTGCAATTCTGCCCCGCTTTCAAGTCCTCTTGGCAGCCTTACTTCAGTCTATTTTTGGACGATAGCTGTCATTTATAACTCTGCAGGTTTGTGAATTACAGTGCCCCTGAGCTCCTTTCTTCAACTCGCTTTCTTTGAGCTGGCCGCAACACCGCAGGATGGCTTCAGGCCCTAATCTGGTTCCGGCACGGCACGCTGATCCTTTGGTTATTTCCTCTTCCTGGTGGGAAATGAGAGTTAAATTTGCCCGTCCAGACACCTCCAGCTAGCCTCTCATTGGTTCTCGCTATTCCTGTTCATCTTCCGCAGAAATTGCAAACTGGGCAAAACAGGAGGTTAAAGGCGCTGACTTTCCAAGTGGGGAGAGTGTTAGTAAAGCGTCTGGAATGTTGCACCCGAGTACCAGGGGAGGAAAACTGAGACATATTTGAACACGTCTCCCGTTCACATGGTTGATCATACTTGGGTTCCACATGCATGTTTTAGCTGAAGGAAGAATACCTAAAACCTGGGTACTTGAAACCCGTGGAATGGGTACCATGCAATATGACTTCAAAGCGTCTTCATTTGCTCACCGATCCTCTCCAATCCTATCACTGCTGCGTTTATGCCCCTGTACACATGCTTGATTCTGTTTCGGAGACATAGCAATCCATAGGTTTTAAGATACTTACTAGTCAGGTACATTCTTAGGCGTTTAATATGCGGTGTTGAGTCCATTTCGTTGAGCAAGGAGTAGCTCTTGTCTATTCCATATTTGGCTTAAGGAACTTTATCTGTGCTCATTTCAATCTCTGGTTTTATGCAGCACCCCAACTCACCTTTACCCTTAAGCAAGCATAAGTTGGTTTTCTAAATTTGAGACCCTGTTCTGTTCTGTAATTCAGTTCCTGTGTAGCCAAGTTTACATTCCGTGTATTACTGATATCTTATGATGTTTCTTTTTCTGTGTGACTTATTTCAGTTAGAATCATCATACCTGAATCCACTCATTGTGCTGCTAAGGGCCTGATGACACAGATTTCATTGCTGAGTGATATTGCTTTGTAAGTAAATACCACAACTTCTTTATCCATTTTTCACTTTCTGCGATGTTGAACTTGTACTGTAAACGAGGTTCTTGTAAACAGAGCCGTTCCAAACTTTGGGGTGGCTGTGTCTTTTTGATTTTAATTTCCCTAAGCTATAGGACCATAAGTGGAAGTGCCCTAGGCTCTGTTGCTTTGTTTTTTAGATGTTTCAGGAAACACCATACACTTCTCCCCAGTGGTTGTTGGCAATTTACATCCCGCCCATCAGCATAACAAGGCTCCCAGTTCTCCATGGCCTGTCCTGCCTTTCTGGATTTTACACTTTTTTCAGATGGCCCTTCTGACCGGGGGGAAGTGAGACTTCATTGTAGTGCAGATTTCCTTTGCAAGCTTGCTTGGTTGGCCAAAAAGGGCGTATGCGTTTTTTCCTGAATATATTCAGGAAAAAACGCATACGCCCTTTTTGGCCAAGTGCATCATTGTGGACGTTCTGCCTCTTTTCCTATGCTTTCAATGCAATTCCAGTCTACCTCCTGAAATCGGTTTCCTGCAATTCTGCCCCGCTTTCAAGTCCTCTTGGCAGCCTTACTTCAGTCTATTTTTGGACGATAGCTGTCATTTATAACTCTGCAGGTTTGTGAATTACAGTGCCCCTGAGCTCCTTTCTTCAACTCGCTTTCTTTTGAGCTGGCCGCAACACCGCAGGATGGCTTCAGGCCCTAATCTGGTTCCGGCACGGCACGCTGAGCCTTTGGTTATTTCCTCTTCCTGGTGGGAAATGAGAGTTAAATTTGCCCGTCCAGACACCTCCAGCTAGCCTCTCATTGGTTCTCGCTATTCCTGTTCATCTTCCGCAGAAATTGCAAACTGGGCCAAACAGGAGGTTAAAGGCGCTGACTTTCCAAGTGGGGAGAGTGTTAGTAAAGCGTCTGGAATGTTGCACCCGAGTACCAGGGTACGAAAACTGAGACATATTTGAACACGTCTCCCGATCACATGGTTGATCATACTCTAGGTCCCACATGCATGTTTTAGCTGAAGGAAGAATACCTTAAACCTGGGTAGTTGAAACCCGTGGAATGGGTACCATGCAATATGTCTTCAAAGGGTCTTCATTTGCTCACCGAACCTCTCCAATCCTATCACTGCTGCATTTATGCCCCTGTACACATGCTTGATTCTCTTTCGGAGACATAGCAATCCATAGGTTTTAAGATACTTACTAGTCAGGTACATTCTTAGGCGTTTAATATGCGGTGTTGAGTCCATTTCGTTGAGCAAGGAGTAGCTCTTGTCTATTCCATATTTGGCTTAAGGAACTTTATCTGTGCTCATTTCAATCTCTGGTTTTATGCAGCACCCCAACTCACCTTTCCCCTTAAGCAAGCATAAGTTGGTTTTCTAAATTTGAGACCCTGTTCTGTTCTGTAATTCAGTTCCTGTGTAGCCAAGTTTCCATTCCGTGTATTACTGATATCTTATGATGTTTCTTTTTCTGTGTGACTTATTTCAGTTAGAATCATCATACCTGAATCCACTCATTGTTCTGCTAAGGGCCTGATGACACAGATTTCATTGCTGAGTGATATTGCTTTGTAAATAAATACCACAACTTTTTTATCCATTTTTCACTTTCTGCGATGTTGAACTTGTACTGTAAACTAGGTTCTTGTAAACAGAGCCGTTCGAAACTTTGGGGTGGCTGTGTCTTTTTGATTTTAAATTCCCTAAGCTATAGGACCATAAGTGGAAGTGCCCTAGGCTCTGTTGCTTTGTTTTTTAGATGTTTCAGGAAACACCATACACTTCTCCCGAGTGTTTGTTGGCAATTTACATCCCGCCCTTCAGCATAACAAGGCTCCCAGTTCTCCATGGCCTGTCCTGCCTTTCTGGATTTTACACTTTTTTCAGATGGCCCTTTTGACCGGGGGGAAGTGAGACTTCATTGTAGTGCAGATTTCCTTTGCAAGCTTGCTTGGTTGGCCAAAAAGGGCGTATGCGTTTTTTCCTGAATATATTCAGGAAAAAACGCATACGCCCTTTTTGGCCAAGTGCATCATTGTGGACGTTCTGCCTCTTTTCCTATGCTTTCAATGCAATTCCAGTCTACCTCCTGAAATCGGTTTCCTGCAATTCTGCCCCGCTTTCAAGTCCTCTTGGCAGCCTTACTTCAGTCTATTTTTGGACGATAGCTGTCATTTATAACTCTGCAGGTTTGTGAATTACAGTGCCCCTGAGCTCCTTTCTTCAACTCGCTTTCTTTTGAGCTGGCCGCAACACCGCAGGATGGCTTCAGGCCCTAATCTGGTTCCGGCACGGCACGCTGAGCCTTTGGTTATTTCCTCTTCCTGGTGGGAAATGAGAGTTAAATTTGCCCGTCCAGACACCTCCAGCTAGCCTCTCATTGGTTCTCGCTATTCCTGTTCATCTTCCGCAGAAATTGCAAACTGGGCAAAACAGGAGGTTAAAGGCGCTGACTTTCCAAGTGGGGAGAGTGTTAGTAAAGCGTCTGGAATGTTGCACGCGAGTACCAGGGGAGGACAACTGAGACATATTTGAACACGTCTCCCGTTCACATGGTTGATCATACTTGGGTTCCACATGCATGTTTTAGCTGAAGGAAGAATACCTAAAACCTGGGTAGTTGAAACCCGTGGAATGGGTACCATGCAATATGACTTCAAAGGGTCTTCATTTGCTCACCGAACCTCTCCAATCCTATCACTGCTGCGTTTATGCCCCTGTACACATGCTTGATTCTGTTTCGGAGACATAGCAATCCATAGGTTTTAAGATACTTACTAGTCAGGTACATTCTTAGGCGTTTAATATGCGGTGTTGAGTCCATTTCGTTGAGCAAGGAGTAGCTCTTGTCTATTCCATATTTGGCTTAAGGAACTTTATCTGTGCTCATTTCAATCTCTGGTTTTATGCAGCACCCCAACTCACCTTTCCCCTTAAGCAAGCATAAGTTGGTTTTCTAAATTTGAGACCCTGTTCTGTTCTGTAATTCAGTTCCTGTGTAGCCAAGTTTCCATTCCGTGTATTACTGATATCTTATGATGTTTCTTTTTCTGTGTGACTTATTTCAGTTAGAATCATCATACCTGAATCCACTCATTGTGCTGCTAAGGGCCTGATGACACAGATTTCATTGCTGAGTGATATTGCTTTGTAAGTAAATACCACAACTTCTTTATCCATTTTTCAATTTCTGTGATGTTGAACTTGTACTGTAAACGAGGTTCTTGTAAACAGAGCCGTTCGAAACTTTGGGGTGGCTGTGTCATTTTGATTTTAAATTCCCTAAGCTATAGGACCATAAGTGGAAGTGCCCTAGGCTCTGTTGCTTTGTTTTTTAGATGTTTCAGGAAACACCATACACTTCTCCCGAGTGTTTGTTGGCAATTTACATCCCGCCCTTCAGCATAACAAGGCTCCCAGTTCTCCATGGCCTGTCCTGCCTTTCTGGATTTTACACTTTTTTCAGATGGCCCTTTTGACCGGGGGGAAGTGAGACTTCATTGTAGTGCAGATTTCCTTTGCAAGCTTGCTTGGTTGGCCAAAAAGGGCGTATGCGTTTTTTCCTGAATATATTCAGGAAAAAACGCATACGCCCTTTTTGGCCAAGTGCATCATTGTGGACGTTCTGCCTCTTTTCCTATGCTTTCAATGCAATTCCAGTCTACCTCCTGAAATCGGTTTCCTGCAATTCTGCCCCGCTTTCAAGTCCTCTTGGCAGCCTTACTTCAGTCTATTTTTGGACGATAGCTGTCATTTATAACTCTGCAGGTTTGTGAATTACAGTGCCCCTGAGCTCCTTTCTTCAACTCGCTTTCTTTTGAGCTGGCCGCCACACCGCAGGATGGCTTCAGGCCCTAATCTGGTTCCGGCACGGCACGCTGAGCCTTTGGTTATTTCCTCTTCCTGGTGGGAAATGAGAGTTAAATTTGCCCGTCCAGACACCTCCAGCTAGCCTCTCATTGGTTCTCGCTATTCCTGTTCATCTTCCGCAGAAATTGCAAACTGGGCCAAACAGGAGGTTAAAGGCGCTGACTCTCCAAGTGGGGAGAGTGTTAGTAAAGCGTCTGGAATGTTGCACCCGAGTACCAGGGGAGGAAAACTGAGACATATTTGAACACGTCTCCCGTTCACATGGTTGATCATACTTGGGTTCCACATGCATGTTTTAGCTGAAGGAAGAATACCTAAAACCTGGGTAGTTGAAACCCGTGGAATGGGTACCATGCAATATGACTTCAAAGGGTCTTCATTTGCTCACCGAACCTCTCCAATCCTATCACTGCTGCGTTTATGCCCCTGTACACATGCTTGATTCTGTTTCGGAGACATAGCAATCCATAGGTTTTAAGATACTTACTAGTCAGGTACATTCTTAGGCGTTTAATATGCGGTGTTGAGTCCATTTCGTTGAGCAAGGAGTAGCTCTTGTCTATTCCATATTTGGCTTAAGGAACTTTATCTGTGCTCATTTCAATCTCTGGTTTTATGCAGCACCCCAACTCACCTTTCCCCTTAAGCAAGCATAAGTTGGTTTTCTAAATTTGAGACCCTGTTCTGTTCTGTAATTCAGTTCCTGTGTAGCCAAGTTTCCATTCCGTGTATTACTGATATCTTATGATGTTTCTTTTTCTGTGTGACTTATTTCAGTTAGAATCATCATACCTGAATCCACTCATTGTGCTGCTAAGGGCCTGATGACACAGATTTCATTGCTGAGTGATATTGCTTTGTAAGTAAATACCACAACTTCTTTATCCATTTTTCAATTTCTGTGATGTTGAACTTGTACTGTAAACGAGGTTCTTGTAAACTGAGCCGTTCGAAACTTTGGGGTGGCTGTGTCATTTTGATTTTAAATTCCCTAAGCTATAGGACCATAAGTGGAAGTGCCCTAGGCTCTGTTGCTTTGTTTTTTAGATGTTTCAGGAAACACCATACACTTCTCCCGAGTGTTTGTTGGCAATTTACATCCCGCCCTTCAGCATAACAAGGCTCCCAGTTCTCCATGGCCTGTCCTGCCTTTCTGGATTTTACACTTTTTTCAGATGGCCCTTTTGACCGGGGGGAAGTGAGACTTCATTGTAGTGCAGATTTCCTTTGCAAGCTTGCTTGGTTGGCCAAAAAGGGCGTATGCGTTTTTTCCTGAATATATTCAGGAAAAAACGCATACGCCCTTTTTGGCCAAGTGCATCATTGTGGACGTTCTGCCTCTTTTCCTATGCTTTCAATGCAATTCCAGTCTACCTCCTGAAATCGGTTTCCTGCAATTCTGCCCCGCTTTCAAGTCCTCTTGGCAGCCTTACTTCAGTATATTTTTGGACGATAGCTGTCATTTATAACTCTGCAGGTTTGTGAATTACAGTGCCCCTGAGCTCCTTTCTTCAACTCGCTTTCTTGTGACCTGGCCGCAACACCGCAGGATGTCTTCAGGCCCTAATCTGGTTCTGGCACGGCACGCTGAGCCTTTGGTTAATTCCTCTTCCTGGTGGGAAATGAGAGTTAAATTTGCCCATCCAGACACCTCCAGCTAGTCTCTCATTGGTTCTCGCTATTCCTGTTCATCTTCCACAGAAATTGCAAACTGGGCCAAACAGGAGGTTAAAGGGACTGACTCTCCAAGTGGGTAGAGTGTTAGTAAAGCGTCTGGAATGTTGCAACCGAGTACCAGGGTACGAAAACTGAGACATATTTGAACACGTCTCCCGATCACATGGTTGATCATACTCTAGGTTCCACATGCATGTTTTAGCTGAAGGAAGAATACCTTAAACCTGGGTAGTTGAAACCCGTGAAATGGGTACCATGCAATATGACTTCAAAGGGTCTTCATTTGCTCACCGAACCTCTCCAATCCTATCACTGCTGCGTTTATGCCCCTGTACACATGCTTGATTCTCTTTCGGAGACATAGCAATCCATAGGTTTTAAGATACTTACTAGTCAGGTACATTCTTAGGCATTTAATATGCGGTGTTGAGTCCATTTCGTTGAGCAAGGAGTAGCTCTTGTCTATTCCATATTTGGCTTAAGGAACTTTATCTGTGCTCATTTCAATCTCTGGTTTTATGCAGCACCCCAACTCACCTTTCCCCTTAAGCAAGCATAAGTTGGTTTTCTAAATTTGAGACCCTGTTCTGTTCTGTAATTCAGTTCCTGTGTAGCCAAGTTTACATTCCGTGTATTACTGATATCTTATGATGTTTCTTTTTCTGTGTGACTTATTTCAGTTAGAATCATCGTACCTGAATCCACTCATTGTGCTGCTAAGGGCCTGATGACACAGATTTCATTGCTGAGTGATATTGTTTTGTAAGTAAATACCACAAGTTCTTTATACATTTTTCACTTTCTGCGATGTTGAACTTGTACTGTAAACGAGGTTCTTGTAAACAGAGCCGTTCCAAACTTTGGGGTGGCTGTGTCTTTTTGATTTTAATTTCCCTAAGCTATAGGACCATAAGTGGAAGTGCCCTAGGTTCTGTTGCTTTGTTTTTTAGATGTTTCAGGAAACACCATACACTTCTCCCGAGTGGTTGTTGGCAATTTACATCCCGCCCATCAGCATAACAAGGCTCCCAGTTCTCCATGGCCTGTCCTGCCTTTCTGGATTTTACACTTTTTTCAGATGGCCCTTTTGACCGGGGGGAAGTGAGACTTCATTGTAGTGCAGATTTCCTTTGCAAGCTTGCTTGGTTGGCCAAAAAGGGCGTATGCGTTTTTTCCTGAATATATTCAGGAAAAAACGCATACGCCCTTTTTGGCCAAGTGCATCATTGTGGACGTTCTGCCTCTTTTCCTATGCTTTCAATGCAATTCCAGTCTACCTCCTGAAATCGGTTTCCTGCAATTCTGCCCCGCTTTCAAGTCCTCTTGGCAGCCTTACTTCAGTCTATTTTTGGATGATAGCTGTCATTTATAACTCTGCAGGTTTGTGAATTACAGTGCCCCTGAGCTCCTTTCTTCAACTCGCTTTCTTGTGACCTGGCCGCAACACCGCAGGATGGCTTCAGGCCCTAATCTGGTTCCGGCCCGGCACACTGAGCCTTTGGTTAATTCCTCTTCCTGGTGGGAAATGAGAGTTAAATTTGCCCGTCCAGACACCTCCAGCTAGCCTCTCATTGGTTCTCGCTATTCCTGTTCATCTTCCGCAGAAATTGCAAACTGGGCCAAACAGGAGGTTAAAGGGACTGACTCTCCAAGTCGGGAGAGTGTTAGTAAAGCGTCTGGAATGTTGCACCCGAGTACAAGGGGAGGAAAACTGAGACATATTTGAACACGTCTCCCGTTCACATGGTTGATCATACTCTGGGTTCCACATGCATGTTTTAGCTGAAGGAAGAATACCTTAAACCTGGAGAGTTGAGACCCGTGGAATGGGTACCATGCAATATGACTTCAAAGGGTCTTCATTTGCTCACCGAACCTCTCCAATCCTATCACTGCTGCGTTTATGCCCCTGAACACACGCTTGATTCTCTTTTGGAGACATAGCAATTCATAGGTTTTAAGATACTTACTAGTCAGGTACATTCTTAGGCGCTTAATATGGGGTGTTGAGTCCATTTCGTTGAGCAAGGAGTAGCTCTTGTCTATTCCATATTTGGCTTAAGGAACTTTATCTGTGCTCATTTCAATCTCTGGTTTTATGCAGCACCCCAACTCACCTTTCCCCTTAAGCAAGCATAAGTTGGTTTTCTAAATTTGAGACCCTGTTCTGTTCTGGAATGCAGTTCCTGTGTAGCCAAGTTTACATTCCGTGTATTAGTGATATCTTATGATGTTTCTTTTTCTGTGTGACTTATTTCAGTTAGAATCATCGTACCTGAATCCACTCATTATGCTGCTACGGGCCTGATGACATAGATTTCATTGCTGAGTGATACTGCATTGTACGTCAGTACCACAAGTTCTTTAATCATTTTTCACTTTCTGTGATATTGAACTTGTACGGTAAACGAGGTTCTTGTAAACGGAGGCGTCCCAAATTTTGGGGTGGCTGTGTCTTTTTGATTTTAATTTCCCTAAGCTATAGGACCATAAGTGGAAATGCCCTAGGCTCTGTTGCTTTGTTTTTTAGATGTTTCAGGAAACACCATACACTTCTCCTGAGTGTCTGTTGGCAATTTACATCCCGCCCATCAGCATAACAAGGCTCCCAGTTCTCCATGGCCTGTCCTGCCTTTCTGGATTTTACACTTTTTTCAGATGGCCCTTTTGACCGGGGGGAAGTGAGACTTCATTGTAGTGCAGATTTCCTTTGCAAGCTTGCTTGGTTGGCCAAAAAGGGCGTATGCGTTTTTTCCTGAATATATTCAGGAAAAAACGCATACGCCCTTTTTGGCCAAGTGCATCATTGTGGACGTTCTGCCTCTTTTCCTATGCTTTCAATGCAATTCCAGTCTACCTCCTGAAATCGGTTTCTTGCAATTCTGCCCCGCTTTCAAGTCCTCTTGGCAGCCTTACTTCAGTCTATTTTTGGACGATAGCTGTCATTTATAACTCTGCAGGTTTGTGAATTACAGTGCCCCTGAGCTCGTTTCTTCAACTCGCTTTCTTGTGACCTGGCCGCAACACCGCAGGATGGCTTCAGGCCCTAATCTGGTTCCGGCCCGGCATGCTGAGCCTTTGGTTAATTCCTCTTCCTGGTGGGAAATGAGAGTTAAATTTGCCCGTCCAGACACCTCCAGCTAGTCTCTCATTGGTTCTCGCTATTCCTGTTCATCTTCCGCAGAAATTGCAAACTGGGCCAAACAGGAGGTTAAAGGGACTGACTCTCCAAGTCGGGAGAGTGTTAGTAAAGCGTCTGGAATGTTGCACCCGAGTACCAGGGGAGGAAAACTGAGACATATTTGAACACGTCTCCCGTTCACATGGTTGATCATACTCTGGGTTCCACATGCATGTTTTAGCTGAAGGAAGAATACCTTAAACCTGGAGAGTTGAGACCCGTGTAATGGGTACCATGCAATATGACTTCAAAGCGTCTTCATTTGCTCACCGAACCTCTCCAATCCTATCACTGCTGCGTTTATGCCCCTGTACACACGCTTGATTCTCTTTTGGAGACCTAGCAAACCATAGGTTTTAAGATAATTACTAGTCAGGTACATTCTTAGGCGTTTAATATGGGGTGTTGAGTCCATTTCGTTGAGCAAGGAGTAGCTCTTGTCTATTCCATATTTGGCTTAAGGAACTTTATCTGTGCTCATTTCAATCTCTGGTTTTATGCAGCACCCCAACTCACCTTTCCCCTTAAGCAAGCATAAGTTGGTTTTCTAAATTTGAGACCCTGTTCTGTTTTGGAATGCAGTTCCTGTGTAGCCAAGTTTACATTCCGTGTATTAGTGATATCTTATGATGTTTCTTTTTCTGTGTGACTTATTTCAGTTAGAATCATCGTACCTGAATCCACTCATTATGCTGCTACGGGCCTGATGACATAGATTTCATTGCTGAGTCATACTGCATTGTACGTAAGTACCACAAGTTCTTTATCCATTTTTCACTTTCTATGATATTGAACTTGTACGGTAAACGAGGTTCTTGTAAACAGAGGCGTCCCAAACTTTGGGTTGGCTGTGTCTTTTTGATTTTAATTTCCCTAAGCTATAGGACCATAAGTGGAAGTGCCCTAGGCTCTGATACTTTGTTTTTTAGATGTTTCAGGAAACACCATACACTTCTCCTGAGTGTCTGTTGGCAATTTACATCCCGCCCATCAGCATAACAAGGCTCCCAGTTCTCCATGGCCTGTCCTGCCTTTCTGGAGTTTACTCTTTTTTCAGATGGCCCTTTTGACCGGGGAGAAGTGAGACTTCATTGTAGTGCAGATTTCCTTTGCAAGTTTGCTTGGTTGGCCAAAAAGGGCGTATGCGTTTTTTCCTGAATATATTCAGGAAAAAACGCATACGCCCTTTTTGGCCAAGTGCATCATTGTGGACGTTCTGCCTCTTTTCCTATGCTTTCAATGCAATTCCAGTCTACCTCCTGAAATCGGTTTCCTGCAATTCTGCCCCGCTTTCAAGTCCTCTTGGCAGCCTTACTTCAGTCTATTTTTGGACGATAGCTGTCATTTATAACTCTGCAGGTTTGTGAATTACAGTGCCCCTGAGCTCCTTTCTTCAACTCACTTTCTTGTGACCTGGCCGCAACACCGCAGGATGGCTTCAGGCCCTAATCTGGTTCCGGCACGGCACGCTGAGCCTTTGGTTAATTCCTCTTCCTGGTGGGAAATGAGAGTTAAATTTGCCCATCCAGACACCTCCAGCTAGTCTCTCATTGGTTCCCGGTATTCCTGTTCATCTTCCACAGAAATTGCAAACTGGGTCAAACAGGAGGTTAAAGGGACTGACTCTCCAAGTGGGGAGAGTGTTAGTAAAGCGTCTGGAATGTTGCACCCGAGTACCAGGGTACGAAAACTGAGACATATTTGAACACGTCTCCCGTTCACATGGTTGATCATACTTGGGTTCCACATGCATGTTTTAGCTGAAGGAAGAATACCTTAAACCTGGAGAGTTAAGACCCGTGTAATGGGTACCATGCAATATGACTTCAAAGGGTTTTCATTTGCTCACCGAACCTCTCCAATCCTATCACTGCTGCGTTTATACCCCTGTACACATGCTTGATTCTCTTTCGGAGACATAGCAATCCATAGGTTTTAAGATACTTACTAGTCAGGTACATTCTTAGGCGTTTAATATGCGGTGTTGAGTCCATTTCGTTGTGCAAGGAGTAGCTCTTGTCTATTCCATATTTGACTTAAGGAACTTTATCTGTGCTCATTTCAATCTCTGGTTTTATGCAGCACCCCAACTCACCTTTACCCTTAAGCAAGCATAAGTTGGTTTTCTAAATTTGAGACCCTGTTCTGTTCTGTAATTCAGTTCCTGTGTAGCCAAGTTTACATTCCGTGTATTACTGATATCTTATGATGTTTCTTTTTCTGTGTGACTTACTTCAGTTAGAATCATCGTACCTGAATCCACTCATTGTGCTGCTACGGGCCTGATGACACAGATTTCATTGCTGAGTGATATTGCTTTGTACGTAAATACCACAACTTCTTTATCCATTTTTCACTTTCTGCGATGTTGAACTTGTACTGTAAACGAGGTTCTTGTAAACAGAGCCGTTCGAAACTTTGGGGTGGCTGTGTCTTTTTGATTTTAAATTCCCTAAGCTATAGGACCATAAGTGGAACTGCCCTAGGTTCTGTTGCTTTGTTTTTTAGATGTTTCAGGAAACACCATACACTTCTCCCAAGTGGTTGTTGGCAATTTACATCCCGCCCATCAGCATAACAAGGCTCCCAGTTCTCCATGGCCTGTCCTGCCTTTCTGGATTTTACACTTTTTTCAGATGGCCCTTTTGACCGGGGGGAAGTGACACTTCATTGTAGTGCAGATTTCCTTTGCAAGCTTGCTTGGTTGGCCAAAAAGGGCGTATGCGTTTTTTCCTGAATATATTCAGGAAAAAACGCATACGCCCTTTTTGGCCAAGTGCATCATTGTGTACGTTCTGCCTCTTTTCCTATGCTTTCAATGCAATTCCAGTCTACCTCCTGAAATCAGTTTCCTGCAATTCTGCCCCGCTTTCAAGTCCTCTTGGCAGCCTTACTTCAGTCTATTTTTGGATGATAGCTGTCATTTATAACTCTGCAGGTTTGTGAATTACAGTGCCCCTGAGCTCGTTTCTTCAACTCGCTTTCTTGTGACCTGGCCGCAACACCGCAGGATGGCTTCAGGCCCTAATCTGGTTCCGGTACGGCACGCTGAGCCTTTGGTTATTTCTTCTTCCTGGTGGGAAATGAGAGTTAAATTTGCCCGTCCAGACACCTCCAGCTAGTCTCTCATTGGTCCTCGCTATTCCTGTTCATCTTCCGCAGAAATTGCAAACTGGGCCAAACAGGAGGTTAAAGGCGCTGACTCTCCAAGTGGGGAGAGTGTTAGTAAAGCGTCTGGAATGTTGCACCCGAGTACCAGGGGAGGAAAACTGAGACATATTTGAACACGTCTCCCGTTCACATGGTTGATCATACTTGGGTTCCACATGCATGTTTTAGCTGAAGGAAGAATACCTTAAACATCGGTAGTTGAAACCCGTGGAATGGGTACCATACAATATGACTTCAAAGGTTCTTCATTTGCTCACCGAACCTCTCCAATCCTATCACTGCTGCGTTTATGCCCCTGTACACATGCTTGATTCTCTTTCGGAGACATAGCAATCCATATGTTTTAAGATACTTACTAGTCAGGTACATTCTTAGGCGTTTAATATGCGGTGTTGAGTCCATTTCGTTGAGCAAGGAGTAGCTCTTGTCTATTCCATATTTGGCTTAAGGAACTTTATCTGTGCTCATTTCGATCTCTGGTTATGCAGAACCCCAATTCACCTTTCCCCTTAAGCAAGCATAAGTTGGTTTTCTAAATTTGAGACCCTGTTCTGTTCTGTAATTCAGTTCCTGTGTAGCCAAGTTTACATTCCGTGTATTACTGATATATTATGATGTTTCTTTTTCTGTGTGACTTATTTCAGTTAGAATCATCATACCTGAATCCACTCATTGTGCTGCTAAGGGCCTGATGACACAGATTTCATTGCTGAGTGATATTGCTTTGTAAGTAAATACCACAACTTCTTTATCCATTTTTCACTTTCTGCGATGTTGACCTTGTACTGTAAACGAGGTTCTTGTAAACAGAGCCGTTTCAAACTTTGGGGTGGCTGTGTCTTTTATATTTTAATTTCCCTAAGCTATAGGACCATAAGTGGAAGTGCCCTAGGCTCTGTTGCTTTGTTTTTTAGATGTTTCAGGAAACACCATACACTTCTCCCGAGTGGTTGTTGGCAATTTACATCCCGCCCATCAGCATAACAAGGCTCCCAGTTCTCCATGGCCTGTCCTGCCTTTCTGGATTTTACACTTTTTTCAGATGGCCCTTTTGACCGGGGGGAAGTGAGACTTCATTGTAGTGCAGATTTCCTTTGCAAGCTTGCTTGGTTGGCCAAAAAGGGCGTATGCGTTTTTTCCTGAATATATTCAGGAAAAAACGCATACGCCCTTTTTGGCCAAGTGCATCATTGTGGACGTTCTGCCTCTTTTCCTATGCTTTCAATGCAATTCCAGTCTACCTCCTGAAATCCGTTTCCTGCAATTCTGCCCTGCTTTCAAGTCCTCTTGGCAGCCTTACTTCAGTCTATTTTTGGACGATAGCTGTCATTTATAACTCTGCAGGTTTGTGAATTACAGTGCCCCTGAGCTCCTTTCTTCAACTCGCTTTCTTGTGAGCTGGCCGCAACACCGCAGGATGGCTTCAGGCCCTAATCTGGTTCCGGCACGGCACGCTGAGCCTTTGGTTAATTCCTCTTCCTTGTGGGAAATGAGAGTTAAATTTGCCCGTCCAGACACCTCCAGCTAGCCTCTCATTGGTTCTCGCTATTCCTGTTCATCTTCCGCAGAAATTGCAAACTGGGCCAAACAGGAGGTTAAAGGCGCTGACTCTCCAAGTGGGGAGAGTGTAAGTAAAGCGTCTGGAATGTTGCACCCGAGTACCAGGGGAGGAAACCTGAGACATATTTGAACACGTCTCCCGTTCACACGGTTGATCATACTCTGGGTTCCACATGCATGTTTTAGCTGAAGGAAGAATACCTTAAACCTGGAGAGTTGAGACCCGTGGAATGGGTACCATGCAATATGACTTCAAAGGGTCTTCATTTGCTCACTGAACCTCTCCAATCCTATCACTGCTGCGTTTATGCCCCTGTACACACGCTTGATTCTCTTTTGGAGACATACTAATCCATAGGTTTTAAGAT
Organism: Delphinus delphis; assembly: GCF_949987515.2. Taxonomy (NCBI): domain Eukaryota; kingdom Metazoa; phylum Chordata; class Mammalia; order Artiodactyla; family Delphinidae; genus Delphinus; species Delphinus delphis. The sequence goes on from NW_027192847.1 coordinate 322,589, forward strand.
ACTTACTAGTCAGGTACATTCTTAGGCGTTTAATATGGGGTGTTGAGTCCATTTCGTTGAGCAAGGAGTAGCTCTTGTCTATTCCATATTTGGCTTAAGGAACTTTATCTGTGCTCATTTCAATCTCTGGTTTTATGCAGCACCCCAACTCACCTTTCCCCTTAAGCAAGCATAAGTTGGTTTTCTAAATTTGAGACCCTGTTCTGTTCTGTAATTCAGTTCCTGTGTAGCCAAGTTTACATTCCGTGTATTAGTGATATCTTATGATGTTTCTTTTTCTGTGTGACTTACTTCAGTTAGAATCATCATACCTGAATCCACTTATTGTGCTGCTAAGGGCCTGATGACACAGATTTCATTGCTGAGTGATATTGCTTTGTAAGTAAATACCACAACTTCTTTATCCATTTTTCACTTTCTGCGATGTTGAACTTGTACTGTAAACGAGGTTCTTGTAAACAGAGCCGTTCCAAACTTTGGGGTGGCTGTGTCTTTTTGATTTTAATTTCCCTAAGCTATAGGACCATAAGTGGAAGTGCCCTAGGTTCTCTTGCTTTGTTTTTTAGATGTTTCAGGAAACACCATACACTTCTCCCGAGTGGTTGTTGGCAATTTACATCCCGCCCATCAGCATAACAAGGCTCCCAGTTCTCCATGGCCTGTTGCCTTTCTGGATTTTACACTTTTTTCAGATGGCCCTTTTGACCGGGGGGAAGTGAGACTTCATTGTAGTGCAGATTTCCTTTGCAAGCTTGCTTGGTTGGCCAAAAAGGGCGTATGCGTTTTTTCCTGAATATATTCAGGAAAAAACGCATACGCCCTTTTTGGCCAAGTGCATCATTGTGGACGTTCTGCCTCTTTTCCTATGCTTTCAATGCAATTCCAGTCTACCTCCTGAAATCGGTTTCCTGCAATTCTGCCCCGCTTTCAAGTCCTCTTGGCAGCCTTACTTCAGTCTATTTTTGGACGATAGCTGTCATTTATAACTCTGCAGGTGTGTGAATTACAGTGCCCCTGAGCTCCTTTCTTCAACTCGCTTTCTTTTGACCTGGCCGCAACACCGCAGGATGGCTTCAGGCCCTAATCTGGTTCCGGCACGGCACGCTGAGCCTTTGGTTATTTCCTCTTCCTGGTGTGAAATGAGAGTTAAATTTGCCCGTCCAGACACCTCCAGCTAGTCTCTCATTGGTTCTCGCTATTCCTGTTCATCTTCCGCAGAAATTGCAAACTGGGCCAAACAGGAGGTTAAAGGCGCTGACTCTCCAAGTGGGGAGAGTGTTAGTAAAGCGTCTGGAATGTTGCACCTGAGTACCAGGGGAGGAAAACTGAGACATATTTGAACACGTCTCCCGTTCACATGGTTGATCATACTTGGGTTCCACATGCATGTTTTAGCTGAAGGAAGAATACCTTAAACCTGGAGAGTTAAGACCCGTGTAATGGGTACCATGCAATATGACTTCAAAGGGTCTTCATTTGCTCACCGAACCTCTCCAATCCTATCACTGCTGCGTTTATGCCCCTGTACACACGCTTGATTCTCTTTTGGAGACATACTAATCCATAGGTTTTAAGATACTTACTAGTCAGGTACATTCTTAGGCGTTTAATATGGGGTGTTGAGTCCATTTCGTTGAGCAAGGAGTAGCTCTTGTCTATTCCATATTTGGCTTAAGGAACTTTATCTGTGCTCATTTCAATCTCTGGTTTTATGCAGCACCCCAACTCACCTTTCCCCTTAAGCAAGCATAAGTTGGTTTTCTAAATTTGAGACCCTGTTCTGTTCTGTAATTCAGTTCCTGTGTAGCCAAGTTTACATTCCGTGTATTAGTGATATCTTATGATGTTTCTTTTTCTGTGTGACTTACTTCAGTTAGAATCATCATACCTGAATCCACTTATTGTGCTGCTAAGGGCCTGATGACACAGATTTCATTGCTGAGTGATATTGCTTTGTAAGTAAATACCACAACTTCTTTATCCATTTTTCACTTTCTGCGATGTTGAACTTGTACTGTAAACGAGGTTCTTGTAAACAGAGCCGTTCCAAACTTTGGGGTGGCTGTGTCTTTTTGATTTTAATTTCCCTAAGCTATAGGACCATAAGTGGAAGTGCCCTAGGCTCTGTTGCTTTGTTTTTTAGATGTTTCAGGAAACACCATACACTTCTCCCGAGTGGTTGTTGGCAATTTACATCCCGCCCATCAGCATAACAAGGCTCCCAGTTCTCCATGGCCTGTTCTGCCTTTCTGGATTTTACACTTTTTTCAGATGGCCCTTTTGACGGGGGGGAAGTGACACTTCATTGTAGTGCAGATTTCCTTTGCAAGCTTGCTTGGTTGGCCAAAAAGGGCGTATGCGTTTTTCCTGAATATATTCAGGAAAAAACGCATACGCCCTTTTTGGCCAAGTGCATCATTGTGGACGTTCTGCCTCTTTTCCTATGCTTTCAATGCAATTCCAGTCTACCTCCTGAAATCGGTTTCCTGCAATTCTGCCCCGCTTTCAAGTCCTCTTGGCAGCCTTACTTCAGTCTATTTTTGGACGATAGCTGTCATTTATAACTCTGCAGGTTTGTGAATTACAGTGCCCCTGAGCTCCTTTCTTCAACTCGCTTTCTTGTGACCTGGCCGCAACCCCGCAGGATGGCTTCAGGCCCTAATCTGGTTCTGGCACGGCATGCTGAGCCTTTGGTTAATTCCTCTTCCTGGTGGGAAATGAGAGTTAAATTTGCCCATCCAGACACCTCCAGCTAGTCTCTCATTGGTTCTCGCTATTCCTGTTCATCTTCCACAGAAATTGCAAACTGGGCCAAACAGGAGGTTAAAGGCGCTGACTCTCCAAGTGGGGAGAGTGTTAGTAAAGCGTCTGGAATGTTGCACCCGAGTACCAGGGGAGGAAAACTGAGACATATTTGAACACGTCTCCCGTTCACATGGTTGATCATACTCTAGGTCCCACATGCATGTTTTAGCTGAAGGAAGAATACCTAAAACCTGGGTAGTTGAAACCCGTGGAATGGGTACCATGCAATATGACTTCAAAGGGTCTTCATTTGCTCACCGAACCTCTCCAATCCTATCACTGCTGCGTTTATGCCCCTGTACACATGCTTGATTCTCTTTCGGAGACATAGCAATCCATAGGTTTTAAGATACTTACTAGTCAGGTACATTCTTAGGCGTTTAATATGCGGTGTTGAGTCCATTTCGTTGAGCAAGGAGTAGCTCTTGTCTATTCCATATTTGGCTTAAGGAACTTTATCTGTGCTCATTTCAATCTCTGGTTTTATGCAGCACCCCAACTCACCTTTCCCCTTAAGCAAGCATAAGTTGGTTTTCTAAATTTGAGACCCTGTTCTGTTCTGTAATTCAGTTCCTGTGTAGCCAAGTTTACATTCCGTGTATTACTGATATCTTATGATGTTTCTTTTTCTGTGTGACTTATTTCAGTTAGAATCATCATACCTGAATCCACTCATTGTGCTGCTAAGGGCCTGATGACACAGATTTCATTGCTGAGTGATATTGCTTTGTAAGTAAATACCACAACTTCTTTATCCATTTTTCACTTTCTGCGATGTTGAACTTGTACGGTAAACGAGGTTCTTGTAAACAGAGGCGTCTCAAACTTTGGGGTGGCTGTGTCTTTTTGATTTTAATTTCCCTAAGCTATAGGACCATAAGTGGAAGTGCCCTAGGTTCTGTTGCTTTGTTTTTTAGATGTTTCAGGAAACACCATACACTTCTCCCGAGTGGTTGTTGGCAATTTACATCCCACCCATCAGCATAACAAGGCTCCCAGTTCTCCATGGCCTGTCCTGCCTTTCTGGATTTTACACTTTTTTCAGATGGCCCTTCTGACCGGGGGGAAGTGAGACTTCATTGTAGTGCAGATTTCCTTTGCAAGCTTGCTTGGTTGGCCAAAAAGGGCGTATGCGTTTTTTCCTGAATATATTCAGGAAAAAACGCATACGCCCTTTTCGGCCAAGTGCATCATTGTGGACGTTCTGCCTCTTTTCCTATGCTTTCAATGCAATTCCAGTCTACCTCCTGAAATCGTTTTCCTGCAATTCTGCCGCGCTTTCAAGTCCTCTTGGCAGCCTTACTTCAGTCTATTTTTGGACGATAGCTGTCATTTATAACTCTGCAGGTTTGTGAATTACAGTGCCCCTGAGCTCCTTTCTTCAACTCGCTTTCTTTTGAGCTGGCCGCAACACCGCAGGATGGCTTCAGGCCCTAATCTGGTTCCGGTACGGCACGCTGAGCCTTTGGTTATTTCCTCTTCCTGGTGGGAAATGAGAGTTAAATTTGCCCGTCCAGACACCTCCAGCTAGCCTCTCATTGGTTCTCGCTATTCCTGTTCATCTTCCACAGAAATTGCAAACTGGGCCAAACAGGAGGTTAAAGGCGCTGACTGTCCAAGTGGGGAGAGTGTTAGTAAAGCGTCTGGAATGTTGCACCCGAGTACCAGGGGACGAAAACTGAGACATATTTGAACACGTCTCCCGTTCACATGGTTGATCATACTTGGGTTCCACATGCATGTTTTAGCTGAAGGAAGAATACCTTAAATCTGGAGAGTTGAGACCCGTGTAATGGGTACCATGCAATATGACTTCAAAGGGTCTTCATTTGCTCACCGAACCTCTCCAATCCTATCACTGCTGCGTTTATGCCCCTGTACACATGCTTGATTCTCTTTCGGAGACATAGCAATCCATAGGTTTTAAGATACTTACTAGTCAGGTACATTCTTAGGCGTTTAATATGCGGTGTTGAGTCCATTTCGTTGAGCAAGGAGTAGCTCTTGTCTATTCCATATTTGGCTTAAGGAACTTTATCTGTGCTCATTTCAATCTCTGGTTTTATGCAGCACCCCAACTCACCTTTACCCTTAAGCAAGCATAAGTTGGTTTTCTAAATTTGAGACCCTGTTCTGTTCTGTAATTCAGTTCCTGTGTATCCAAGTTTACATTCCGTGTATTACTGATATATTATGATGTTTCTTTTTCTGTGTGACTTATTTCAGTTAGAATCATGATACCTGAATCCACTCATTGTGCTGCTAAGGGCCTGATGACATAGATTTCATTGCTGAGTGATATTGCTTTGTACGTAAATACCACAACTTCTTTATCCATTTTTCACTTTCTGCGATGTTGACCTTGTACTGTAAACGAGGTTCTTGTAAACAGAGCCGTTTCAAACTTTGGGGTGGCTGTGTCTTTTTGATTTTAATTTCCCTAAGCTATAGGACCATAAGTGGAAGTGCCCTAGGCTCTGTTGATTTGTTTTTTAGATGTTTCAGGAAACACCATACACTTCTCCCGAGTGTTTGTTGGCAATTTACATCCCGCCCATCAGCATAACAAGGCTCCCAGTTCTCCATGGCCTGTCCTGCCTTTCTGGATTTTACACTTTTTTCAGATGGCCCTTTTGACCGGGGGGAAGTGAGACTTCATTGTAGTGCAGATTTCCTTTGCAAGCTTGCTTGGTTGGCCAAAAAGGGCGTATGCGTTTTTTCCTGAATATATTCAGGAAAAAACGCATACGCCCTTTTTGGCCAAGTGCATCATTGTGGACGTTCTGCCTCTTTTCCTATGCTTTCAATGCAATTCCAGTCTACCTCCTGAAATCGGTTTCCTGCAATTCTGCCCCGCTTTCAAGTCCTCTTGGCAGCCTTACTTCAGTCTATTTTTGGACGATAGCTGTCATTTATAACTCTGCAGGTTTGTGAATTACAGTGCCCCTGAGCTCCTTTCTTCAACTCGCTTTCTTGTGAACTGGCCGCAACACCGCAGGATGGCTTCAGGCCCTAATCTGGTTCCGGCACGGCACGCTGAGCCTTTGGTTAATTCCTCTTCCTGGTGGGAAATGAGAGTTAAATTTGCCCGTCCAGACACCTCCAGCTAGTCTCTCATTGGTTCTCGCTATTCCTGTTCATCTTCCGCAGAAATTGCAAACTGGGCCAAACAGGAGGTTAAAGGCGCTGACTCTCCAAGTGGGGAGAGTGTAAGTAAAGCGTCTGGAATGTTGCACCCGAGTACCAGGGGAGGAAACCTGAGACATATTTGAACACGTCTCCCGTTCACACGGTTGATCATACTCTGGGTTCCACATGCATGTTTTAGCTGAAGGAAGAATACCTTAAACCTGGAGAGTTGAGACCCGTGGAATGGGTACCATGCAATATGTCTTCAAAGGGTCTTCATTTGCTCACCGAACCTCTCCAATCCTATCACTGCTGCGTTTATGCCCCTGTACACACGCTTGATTCTCTTTTGGAGACATAGCAATCCATAGGTTTTAAGATACTTACTAGTCAGGTACATTCTTAGGCGTTTAATATGGGGTGTTGAGTCCATTTCGTTGAGCAAGGAGTAGCTCTTGTCTATTCCATATTTGGCTTAAGGAACTTTATCTGTGCTCATTTCAATCTCTGGTTTTATGCAGCACCCCAACTCACCTTTCCCCTTAAGCAAGCATAAGTTGGTTTTCTAAATTTGAGACCCTGTTCTGTTTTGGAATTCAGTTCCTGTGTAGCCCAGTTTACATTCCGTGTATTAGTGATATCTTATGATGTTTCTTTTTCTGTGTGACTTATTTCAGTTAGAATCATCGTACCTGAATCCACTCATTATGCTGCTACGGGCCTGATGACATAGATTTCATTGCTGAGTGATACTGCATTGTACGTAAGTACCACAAGTTCTTTATCCATTTTTCACTTTCTGTGATATTGAACTTGTACGGTAAACGAGGTTCTTGTAAACAGAGGCGTCCCAAACTTTGGGGTGGCTGTGTCTTTTTGATTTTAATTTCCCTAAGCTATAGGACCATAAGTGGCAGTGCCCTAGGCTCTGTTGCTTTGTTTTTTAGATGTTTCAGGAAACACCATACACTTCTCCCGAGTGTCTGTTGGCAATTTACATCCCGCCCATCAGCATAACAAGGCTCCCAGTTCTCCATGGCCTGTCCTGCCTTTCTGGATTTTACACTTTTCTCAGATGGCCCTTTTGACCGGGGGGAAGTGAGACTTCATTGTAGTGCAGATTTCCTTTGCAAGCTTGCTTGGTTGGCCAAAAAGGGCGTATGCGTTTTTTCCTGAATATATTCAGGAAAAAACGCATACGCCCTTTTTGTCCAAGTGCATCATTGTGGACGTTCTGCCTCTTTTCCTATGCTTTCAATGCAATTCCAGTCTACCTCCTGAAATCGGTTTCCTGCAATTCTGCCCCGCTTTCAAGTCCTCTTGGCAGCCTTACTTCAGTCTATTTTTGGATGATAGCTGTCATTTATAACTCTGCAGGTTTGTGAATTACAGTGCCCCTGAGCTCCTTTCTTCAACTCGCTTTCTTCTGAGCTGGCCGCAACACCGCAGGATGGCTTCAGGCCCTAATCTGGTTCTGGCCCGGCATGCTGAGCCTTTGGTTAATTCCTCTTCCTGGTAGGAAATAAGAGTTAAATTTGCGCGTTCAGACACCTCCAGCTAGTCTCTCATTGGTTCTCGCTATTCCTGTTCATCTTCCACAGAAATTGCAAACTGGGCCAAACAGGAGGTTAAAGGGACTGACTCTCCAAGTCGGGAGAGTGTTAGTAAAGCGTCTGGAATGTTGCACCCGAGTACCAGGGGAGGAAAACTGAGACATATTTGAACACGTCTCCCGTTCACATGGTTGATCATACTTGGGTTCCACATGCATGTTTTAGCTGAAGGAAGAATACCTTAAACCTGGAGAGTTAAGACCCGTGTAATGGGTACCATGCAATATGACTTCAAAGGGTCTTCATTTGCTCACCGAACCTCTCCAATCCTATCACTGCTGCGTTTATGCCCCTGTACACATGCTTGATTCTCTTTCGGAGACATAGCAATCCATAGGTTTTAAGATACTTACTAGTCAGGTACATTCTTAGGCGTTTAATATGCGGTGTTGAGTCCATTTCGTTGAGCAAGGAGTAGCTCTTGTCTATTCCATATTTGACTTAAGGAACTTTATCTGTGCTCATTTCAATCTCTGGTTTTATGCAGCACCCCAACTCACCTTTACCCTTAAGCAAGCATAAGTTGGTTTTCTAAATTTGAGACCCTGTTCTGTTCTGTAATTCAGTTCCTGTGTAGCCAAGTTTACATTCCGTGTATTACTGATATCTTATGATGTTTCTTTTCTGTGTGACTTACTTCAGTTAGAATCATCATAGCTGAATCCACTCATTGTGCTGCTAAGGGCCTGATGACACAGATTTCATTGCTGAGTGATATTGCTTTGTAAGTAAATACCACAACTTCTTTATCCATTTTTCACTTTCTGCGATGTTGAACTTGTACGGTAAACGAGGTTCTTGTAAACAGAGGCGTCCCAAACTTTGGGGTGGCTGTGTCTTTTTGATTTTAATTTCCCTAAGCTATAGGACCATAAGTGGAAGTGCCCTAGGTTCTGTTGCTTTGTTTTTTAGATGTTTCAGGAAACACCATACACTTCTCCCGAGTGGTTGTTGGCAATTTACATCCCGCCCATCAGCATAACAAGGCTCCCAGTTCTCCATGGCCTGTCCTGCCTTTCTGGATTTTACACTTTTTTCAGATGGCCCTTCTGACCGGGGGGAAGTGAGACTTCATTGTAGTGCAGATTTCCTTTGCAAGCTTGCTTGGTTGGCCAAAAAGGGCGTATGCGTTTTTTCCTGAATATATTCAGGAAAAAACGCATACGCCCTTTTCGGCCAAGTGCATCATTGTGGACGTTCTGCCTCTTTTCCTATGCTTTCAATGCAATTCCAGTCTACCTCCTGAAATCGTTTTCCTGCAATTCTGCCGCGCTTTCAAGTCCTCTTGGCAGCCTTACTTCAGTCTATTTTTGGACGATAGCTGTCATTTATAACTCTGCAGGTTTGTGAATTACAGTGCCCCTGAGCTCCTTTCTTCAACTCGCTTTCTTGTGACCTGGCCGCAACACCGCAGGATGGCTTCAGGCCCTAATCTGGTTCCGGTACGGCACGCTGAGCCTTTGGTTATTTCCTCTTCCTGGTGGGAAATGAGAGTTAAATTTGCCCGTCCAGACACCTCCAGCTAGCCTCTCATTGGTTCTCGCTATTCCTGTTCATCTTCCACAGAAATTGCAAACTGGGCCAAACAGGAGGTTAAAGGCGCTGACTGTCCAAGTGGGGAGAGTGTTAGTAAAGCGTCTGGAATGTTGCACCCGAGTACCAGGGGACGAAAACTGAGACATATTTGAACACGTCTCCCGTTCACATGGTTGATCATACTTGGGTTCCACATGCATGTTTTAGCTGAAGGAAGAATACCTTAAATCTGGAGAGTTGAGACCCGTGTAATGGGTACCATGCAATATGACTTCAAAGGGTCTTCATTTGCTCACCGAACCTCTCCAATCCTATCACTGCTGCGTTTATGCCCCTGTACACATGCTTGATTCTCTTTCGGAGACATAGCAATCCATAGGTTTTAAGATACTTACTAGTCAGGTACATTCTTAGGCGTTTAATATGCGGTGTTGAGTCCATTTCGTTGAGCAAGGAGTAGCTCTTGTCTATTCCATATTTGGCTTAAGGAACTTTATCTGTGCTCATTTCAATCTCTGGTTTTATGCAGCACCCCAACTCACCTTTCCCCTTAAGCAAGCATAAGTTGGTTTTCTAAATTTGAGACCCTGTTCTGTTCTGTAATTCAGTTCCTGTGTAGCCAAGTTTCCATTCCGTGTATTACTGATATCTTATGATGTTTCTTTTTCTGTGTGACTTATTTCAGTTAGAATCATCATACCTGAATCCACTCATTGTGCTGCTAAGGGCCTGATGACATAGATTTCATTGCTGAGTGATATTGCTTTGTAAGTAAATACCACAACTTCTTTATCCATTTTTCACTTTCTGCGATGTTGACCTTGTACTGTAAACGAGGTTCTTGTAAACAGAGCCGTTTCAAACTTTGGGGTGGCTGTGTCTTTTTGATTTTAATTTCCCTAAGCTATAGGACCATAAGTGGAAGTGCCCTAGGCTCTGTTGCTTTGTTTTTTAGATGTTTCAGGAAACACCATACACTTCTCCCGAGTGGTTGTTGGCAATTTACATCCCGCCCATCAGCATAACAAGGCTCCCAGTTCTCCATGGCCTGTCCTGCCTTTCTGGATTTTACACTTTTTTCAGATGGCCCTTCTGACCGGGGGGAAGTGAGACTTCATTGTAGTGCAGATTTCCTTTGCAAGCTTGCTTGGTTGGCCAAAAAGGGCGTATGCGTTTTTTCCTGAATATATTCAGGAAAAAACGCATACGCCCTTTTTGGCCAAGTGCATCATTGTGGACGTTCTGCCTCTTTTCCTATGCTTTCAATGCAATTCCAGTCTACCTCCTGAAATCGGTTTCCTGCAATTCTGCCCCGCTTTCAAGTCCTCTTGGCAGCCTTACTTCAGTCTATTTTTGGACGATAGCTGTCATTTATAACTCTGCAGGTTTGTGAATTACAGTGCCCCTGAGCTCCTTTCTTCAACTCGCTTTCTTGTGACCTGGCCGCAACACCGCAGGATGGCTTCAGGCCCTAATCTGGTTCCGGCACGGCACGCTGAGCCTTTGGTTAATTCCTCTTCCTGGTGGGAAATGAGAGTTAAATTTGCCCGTCCAGACACCTCCAGCTAGTCTCTCATTGGTTCTCGCTATTCCTGTTCATCTTCCGCAGAAATTGCAAACTGGGCCAAACAGGAGGTTAAAGGCGCTGACTCTCCAAGTGGGGAGAGTGTAAGTAAAGCGTCTGGAATGTTGCACCCGAGTACCAGGGGAGGAAACCTGAGACATATTTGAACACGTCTCCCGTTCACACGGTTGATCATACTCTGGGTTCCACATGCATGTTTTAGCTGAAGGAAGAATACCTTAAACCTGGAGAGTTGAGACCCGTGGAATGGGTACCATGCAATATGTCTTCAAAGGGTCTTCATTTGCTCACCGAACCTCTCCAATCCTATCACTGCTGCGTTTATGCCCCTGTACACACGCTTGATTCTCTTTTGGAGACATAGCAATCCATAGGTTTTAAGATAATTACTAGTCAGGTACATTCTTAGGCGTTTAATATAGGGTGTTGAGTCCATTTCGTTGAGCAAGGAGTAGCTCTTGTCTATTCCATATTTGGCTTAAGGAACTTTATCTGTGCTCATTTCAATCTCTGGTTTTATGCAGCACCCCAACTCACCTTTCCCCTTAAGCAAGCATAAGTTGGTTTTCTAAATTTGAGACCCTGTTCTGTTTTGGAATTCAGTTCCTGTGTAGCCAAGTTTACATTCCGTGTATTAGTGATATCTTATGATGTTTCTTTTTCTGTGTGACTTATTTCAGTTAGAATCATCGTACCTGAATCCACTCATTATGCTGCTACGGGCCTGATGACATAGATTTCATTGCTGAGTGATACTGCATTGTACGTAAGTACCACAAGTTCTTTATCCATTTTTCACTTTCTGTGATATTGAACTTGTACGGTAAACGAGGTTCTTGTAAACAGAGGCGTCCCAAACTTTGGGGTGGCTGTGTCTTTTTGATTTTAATTTCCCTAAGCTATAGGACCATAAGTGGAAGTGCCCTAGGTTCTGTTGCTTTGTTTTTTAGATGTTTCAGGAAACACCATACACTTCTCCCGAGTGGTTGTTGGCAATTTACATCCCGCCCATCAGCATAACAAGGCTCCCAGTTCTCCATGGCCTGTCCTGCCTTTCTGGACTTTATACTTTTTTCAGATGGCCCTTTTGACCGGGGGGAAGTGAGACTTCATTGTAGTGCAGATTTCCTTTGCAAGCTTGCTTGGTTGGCCAAAAAGGGCGTATGCGTTTTTTCCTGAATATATTCAGGAAAAAACGCATACGCCCTTTTCGGCCAAGTGCATCATTGTGGACGTTCTGCCTCTTTTCCTATGCTTTCAATGCAATTCCAGTCTACCTCCTGAAATCGGTTTCCTGCAATTCTGCCCCGCTTTCAAGTCCTCTTGGCAGCCTTACTTCAGTCTATTTTTGGACGATAGCTGTCATTTATAACTCTGCAGGTTTGTGAATTACAGTGCCCCTGAGCTCCTTTCTTCAACTCGCTTTCTTGTGACCTGGCCGCTACACCGCAGGATGGCTTCAGGCCCTAATCTGGTTCCGGTACGGCACACTGAGCCTTTGGTTATTTCCTCTTCCTGGTGGGAAATGAGAGTTAAATTTGCCCGTCCAGACACCTCCAGCTAGCCTCTCATTGTTTCTCGCTATTCCTGTTCATCTTCCACAGAAATTGCAAACTGGGCCAAACAGGAGGTTAAAGGCGCTGACTCTCCAAGTGGGGAGAGTGTTAGTAAAGCGTCTGGAATATTGCACCCGAGTACCAGGGGAGGAAAACTGAGACATATTTGAACACGTCTCCCGTTCACGTGGTTGATCATACTTCGGTGCCACATGCATATTTTAGCTGAAGGAAGAATACCTAAAACCTGGGTAGTTGAAACCCGTGGAATGGGTACCATGCAATATGACTTCAAAGGGTCTTCATTTGCTCACCGAACCTCTCCAATCCTATCACTGCTGCGTTTATGCCCCTGTACACATGCTTGATTCTGTTTCGGAGACATAGCAATCCATAGGTTTTAAGATACTTACTAGTCAGGTACATTCTTAGGCGTTTAATATGCGGTGTTGAGTCCATTTCGTTGAGCAAGGAGTAGCTCTTGTCTATTCCATATTTGGCTTAAGGAACTTTATCTGTGCTCATTTCAATCTCTGGTTTTATGCAGCACCCCAACTCACCTTTCCCCTTAAGCAAGCATAAGTTGGTTTTCTAAATTTGAGACCCTGTTCTGTTCTGTAATTCAGTTCCTGTGTAGCCAAGTTTACATTCCGTGTATTACTGATATCTTATGATGTTTCTTTTTCTGTGTGACTTATTTCAGTTAGAATCATCGTACCTGAATCCACTCATTGTGCTGCTAAGGGCCTGATGACACAGATTTCATTGCTGAGTGATATTGCTTTGTAAGTAAATACCACAACTTCTTTATCCATTTTTCAATTTCTGCGATGTTGACCTTGTACTGTAAACGAGGTTCTTGTAAACAGAGCCGTTTCAAACTTTGGGGTGGCTGTGTCTTTTTGATTTTAAATTCCCTAAGCTATAGGACCATAAGTGGAAGTGCCCTAGGCTCTGTTGCTTTGTTTTTTAGATGTTTCAGGAAACACCATACACTTCTCCCGAGTGGTTGTTGGCAATTTACATCCCGCCCATCAGCATAACAAGGCTCCCAGTTCTCCATGGCCTGTCCTGCCTTTCTGGATTTTACACTTTTTTCAGATGGCCCTTTTGACCGGGGGGAAGTGAGACTTCATTGTAGTGCAGATTTCCTTTGCAAGCTTGCTTGGCTGGCCAAAAAGGGCGTATGCGTTTTTTCCTGAATATATTCAGGAAAAAACACATACGCCCTTTTTGGCAAAGTGCATCATTGTGGACGTTCTGCCTCTTTTCCTATGCTTTCAATGCAATTCCAGTCTACCTCCTGAAATCGGTTTCCTGCAATTCTGCCCCGCTTTCAAGTCCTCTTGGCAGCCTTACTTCAGTCTATTTTTGGACGATAGCTGTCATTTATAACTCTGCAGGTTTGTGAATTACAGTGCCCCTGAGCTCCTTTCTTCAACTCGCTTTCTTGTGACCTGGCCGCAACACCGCAGGATGTCTTCAGGCCCTAATCTGGTTCTGGCACGGCACACTGAGCCTTTGGTTAATTCCTCTTCCTGGTGGGAAATGAGAGTTAAATTTGCCCATCCAGACACCTCCAGCTACTCTCTCATTGGTTCTCGCTATTCCTGTTCATCTTCCACAGAAATTGCAAACTGGGCCAAACAGGAGGTTAAAGGGACTGACTCTCCAAGTGGGGAGAGTGTTAGTAAAGCGTCTGGAATGTTGCACCCGAGTACCAGGGTACGAAAACTGAGACATATTTGAACACGTCTCCCGATCACATGGTTGATCATACTCTAGGTCCCACATGCATGTTTTAGCTGAAGGAAGAATACCTTAAACCTGGGTAGTTGAAACCTGTGGAATGGGTACCATGCAATATGACTTCAAAGGGTCTTCATTTGCTCACCGAACCTCTCCAATCCTATCACTGCTGCGTTTATGCCCCTGTACACATGCTTGATTCTCTTTCGGAGACATAGCAATCCATAGGTTTTAAGATACTTACTAGTCAGGTACATTCTTAGGCATTTAATATGCGGTGTTGAGTCCATTTCGTTGAGCAAGGAGTAGCTCTTGTCTATTCCATATTTGGCTTAAGGAACTTTATCTGTGCTCATTTCAATCTCTGGTTTTATGCAGCACCCCAACTCACCTTTACCCTTAAGCAAGCATAAGTTGGTTTTCTAAATTTGAGACCCTGTTCTGTTCTGTAATTCAGTTCCTGTGTAGCCAAGTTTACATTCCGTGTATTAGTGATATCTTATGATGTTTCTTTTTCTGTGTGACTTATTTCAGTTAGAATCATCGTACCTGAATCCACTCATTATGCTGCTACGGGCCTGATGACATAGATTTCATTGCTGAGTGATACTGCATTGTACGTAAGTACCACAAGTTCTTTATCCATTTTTCACTTTCTGCGATGTTGAACTTCTACTGTAAACGAGGTTCTTGTAAACAGAGCCGTTTGAAACTTTGGGGTGGCTGTGTCTTTTTGATTTTAAATTCCCTAAGCTATAGGACCATAAGTGGAAGTGCCCTAGGCTCTGTTGCTTTGTTTTTTAGATGTTTCAGGAAACACCATACACTTCTCCCGAGTGTTTGTTGGCAATTTACATCCCGCCCTTCAGCATAACAAGGCTCCCAGTTCTCCATGGCCTGTCCTGCCTTTCTGGATTTTACACTTTTTTCAGATGGCCCTTTTGACTGGGGGGAAGTGAGACTTCATTGTAGTGCAGATTTCCTTTGCAAGCTTGCTTGGTTGGCCAAAAAGGGCGTATGCGTTTTTTCCTGAATATATTCAGGAAAAAACGCATACGCCCTTTTTGGCCAAGTGCATCATTGTGGACGTTCTGCCTCTTTTCCTATGCTTTCAATGCAATTCCAGTCTACCTCCTGAAATCGGTTTCCTGCAATTCTGCCCCGCTTTCAAGTCCTCTTGGCAGCCTTACTTCAGTCTATTTTTGGACGATAGCTGTCATTTATAACTCTGCAGGTTTGTGAATTACAGTGCCCCTGAGCTCCTTTCTTCAACTCGCTTTCTTGTGAGCTGGCCGCAACACCGCAGGATGGCTTCAGGCCCTAATCTGGTTCCGGCACGGCACGCTGAGCCTTTGGTTATTTCCTCTTCCTGGTGGGAAATGAGAGTTAAATTTGCCCATCCAGACACCTCCAGCTAGCCTCTCATTGGTTCTCGCTATTCCTGTTCATCTTCCGCAGAAATTGCAAACTGGGACAAACAGGAGGTTAAAGGCGCTGACTTTCCAAGTGGGGAGAGTGTTAGTAAAGCGTCTGGAATGTTGCACCCGAGTACCAGGGTACGAAAACTGAGACATATTTGAACACGTCTCCCGTTCACATGGTTGATCATACTTGGGTTCCACATGCATGTTTTAGCTGAAGGAAGAATACCTAAAACCTGGGTAGTTGAAACCCGTGGAATGGGTACCATGCAATATGACTTCAAAGGGTCTTCATTTGCTCACCGAACCTCTCCAATCCTATCACTGCTGCGTTTGTGCCCCTGTACACATGCTTGATTCTCTTTCGGAGACATAGCAATCCATAGGTTTTAAGATACTTACTAGTCAGGTACATTCTTAGGCGTTTAATATGCGGTGTTGAGTCCATTTCGTTGAGCAAGGAGTAGCTCTTGTCTATTCCATATTTGGCTTAAGGAACTTTATCTGTGCTCATTTCAATCTCTGGTTTTATGCAGCACCCCAACTCACCTTTCCCCTTAAGCAAGCATAAGTTGGTTTTCTAAATTTGAGACCCTGTTCTGTTCTGTAATTCAGTTCCTGTGTAGCCAAGTTTACATTCCGTGTATTACTGATATCTTATGATGTTTCTTTTTCTGTGTGACTTATTTCAGTTAGAATCATCATACCTGAATCCACTCATTGTGCTGCTAAGGGCCTGATGACACAGATTTCATTGCTGAGTGATATTGCTTTGTAAGTAAATACCACAACTTCTTTATCCATTTTTCAATTTCTGCGATGTTGAACTTGTACTGTAAACGAGGTTCTTGTAAACAGAGCCGTTCCAAACTTTGGGGTGGCTGTGTCTTTTTGATTTTAAATTCCCTAAGCTATAGGACCATAAGTGGAAGTGCCCTAGGCTCTGTTGCTTTGTTTTTTAGATGTTTCAGGAAACACCATACACTTCTCCCGAGTGGTTGTTGGCAATTTACATCCCGCCCATCAGCATAACAAGGCTCCCAGTTCTCCATGGCCTGTCCTGCCTTTCTGGATTTTACACTTTTTTCAGATGGCCCTTTTGACCGGGGGGAAGTGAGACTTCATTGTAGTGCAGATTTCCTTTGCAAGCTTGCTTGGTTGGCCAAAAAGGGCGTATGCGTTTTTTCCTGAATATATTCAGGAAAAAACGCATACGCCCTTTTTGGCCAAGTGCATCATTGTGGACGTTCTGCCTCTTTTCCTACGCTTGCAATGCAATTCCAGTCTACCTCCTGAAATCGGTTTCCTGCAATTCTGCCCCGCTTTGAAGTCCTCTTGGCAGCCTTACTTCAGTCTATTTTTGGACAATAGCTGTCATTTATAACTCTGCAGGTTTGTGAATTACAGTGCCCCTGAGCTCCTTTCTTCAACTCGCTTTCTTGTGACCTGGCCGCAACACCGCAGGATGTCTTCAGGCCCTAATCTGGTTCTGGCACGGCACGCTGAGCCTTTGGTTAATTCCTCTTCCTGGTGGGAAATGAGAGTTAAATTTGCCCATCCAGACACCTCCAGCTAGTCTCTCATTGGTTCTCGCTATTCCTGTTCATCTTCCGCAGAAATTGCCAACTGGGCAAAACAGGAGGTTAAAGGGACTGACTCTCCAAGTGGGGAGAGTGTTAGTAAAGCGTCTGGAATGTTGCACCTGAGTACCAGGGTACGAAAACTGAGACATATTTGAACATGTCTCCCGATCACATGGTTGATCATACTCTAGGTTCCACATGCATGTTTTAGCTGAAGGAAGAATACCTTAAACCTGGGTAGTTGAAACCCGTGGAATGGGTACCATGCAATATGACTTCAAAGGGTCTTCATTTGCTCACCGAACCTCTCCAATCCTATCACTGCTGCGTTTATGCCCCTGTACACATGCTTGATTCTCTTTCGGAGACATAGCAATCCATAGGTTTTAAGATACTTACTAGTCAGGTACATTCTTAGGCATTTAATATGCGGTGTTGAGTCCATTTCGTTGAGCAAGGAGTAGCTCTTGTCTATTCCATATTTGGCTTAAGGAACTTTATCTGTGCTCATTTCAATCTCTGGTTTTATGCAGCACCCCAACTCACCTTTCCCCTTAAGCAAGCATAAGTTGGTTTTCTAAATTTGAGACCCTGTTCTGTTCTGTAATTCAGTTCCTGTGTAGCCAAGTTTACATTCCGTGTATTAGTGATATCTTATGATGTTTCTTTTTCTGTGTGACTTATTTCAGTTAGAATCATCGTACCTGAATCCACTCATTATGCTGCTACGGGCCTGATGACATAGATTTCATTGCTGAGTGATACTGCATTGTACGTAAGTACCGCAAGCTCTTTATCCATTTTTCAATTTCTGCGATGTTGAACTTCTACTGTAAACGAGGTTCTTGTAAACAGAGCCGTTCGAAACATTGGGGTGGCTGTGTCTTTTTGATTTTAAATTCCCTAAGCTATAGGACCATAAGTGGAAGTGCCCTAGGCTCTGTTGCTTTGTTTTTTAGATGTTTCAGGAAACACCATACACTTCTCCCGAGTGTTGGTTGGCAATTTACATCCCGCCCTTCAGCATAACAAGGCTCCCAGTTCTCCATCGCCTGTCCTGCCTTTCTGGATTTTACACTTTTTTCAGATGGCCCTTTTGACCGGGGGGAAGTGAGACTTCATTGTAGTGCAGATTTCCTTTGCAAGCTTGCTTGGTTGGCCAAAAAGGGCGTATGCGTTTTTTCCTGAATATATTCAGGAAAAAACGCATATGCCCTTTTTGGCCAAGTGCATCATTGTGGACGTTCTGCCTCTTTTCCTATGCTTTCAATGCAATTCCAGTCTACCTCCTGAAATCGGTTTCCTGCAATTCTGCCCCGCTTTCAAGTCCTCTTGGCAGCCTTACTTCAGTCTATTTTTGGACGATAGCTGTCATTTATAACTCTGCAGGTTTGTGAATTACAGTGCCCCTGAGCTCCTTTCTTCAACTCGCTTTCTTGTGACCTGGCCGCAACACCGCAGGATGTCTTCAGGCCCTAATCTGGTTCTGGAACGGCACGCTGAGCCTTTGGTTAATTCCTCTTCCTGGTGGGAAATGAGAGTTAAATTTGCCCATCCAGACACCTCCAGCTAGTCTCTCATTGGTTCTCGCTATTCCTGTTCATCTTCCGCAGAAATTGCAAACTGGGCCAAACAGGAGGTTAAAGGGACTGACTCTCCAAGTGGGGAGAGTGTTAGTAAAGCGTCTGGAATGTTGCACCCGAGTACCAGGGTACGAAAACTGAGACATATTTGAACACGTCTCCCGATCACATGGTTGATCATACTCTAGGTTCCACATGCATGTTTTAGCTGAAGGAAGAATACCTTAAACCTGGGTAGTTGAAACCCGTGGAATGGGTACCATGCAATATGACTTCAAAGGGTCTTCATTTGCTCACCGAACCTCTCCAATCCTATCACTGCTGCGTTTATGCCCCTGTACACATGCTTGATTCTCTTTCGGAGACATAGCAATCCATAGGTTTTAAGATACTTACTAGTCAGGTACATTCTTAGGCATTTAATATGCGGTGTTGAGTCCATTTCGTTGAGCAAGGAGTAGCTCTTGTCTATTCCATATTTGGCTTAAGGAACTTTATCTGTGCTCATTTCAATCTCTGGTTTTATGCAGCACCCCAACTCACCTTTCCCCTTAAGCAAGCATAAGTTGGTTTTCTAAATTTGAGACCCTGTTCTGTTCTGTAATTCAGTTCCTGTGTAGCCAAGTTTACATTCCGTGTATTAGTGATATCTTATGATGTTTCTTTTTCTGTGTGACTTATTTCAGTTAGAATCATCGTACCTGAATCCACTCATTATGCTGCTACGGGCCTGATGACATAGATTTCATTGCTGAGTGATACTGCATTGTACGTAAGTACCGCAAGCTCTTTATCCATTTTTCAATTTCTGCGATGTTGAACTTCTACTGTAAACGAGGTTCTTGTAAACAGAGCCGTTCGAAACATTGGGGTGGCTGTGTCTTTTTGATTTTAAATTCCCTAAGCTATAGGACCATAAGTGGAAGTGCCCTAGGCTCTGTTGCTTTGTTTTTTAGATGTTTCAGGAAACACCATACACTTCTCCCGAGTGTTGGTTGGCAATTTACATCCCGCCCTTCAGCATAACAAGGCTCCCAGTTCTCCATGGCCTGTCCTGCCTTTCTGGATTTTACACTTTTTTCAGATGGCCCTTTTGACCGGGGGGAAGTGAGACTTCATTGTAGTGCAGATTTCCTTTGCAAGCTTGCTTGGTTGGCCAAAAAGGGCGTATGCGTTTTTTCCTGAATATATTCAGGAAAAAACGCATACGCCCTTTTTGGCCAAGTGCATCATTGTGGACGTTCTGCCTCTTTTCCTATGCTTTCAATGCAATTCCAGTCTACCTCCTGAAATCGGTTTCCTGCAATTCTGCCCCGCTTTCAAGTCCTCTTGGCAGCCTTACTTCAGTCTATTTTTGGACGATAGCTGTCATTTATAACTCTGCAGGTTTGTGAATTACAGTGCCCCTGAGCTCCTTTCTTCAACTCGCTTTCTTTTGAGCTGGCCGCAACACCGCAGGATGGCTTCAGGCCCTAATCTGGTTCCGGCACGGCATGCTGAGCCTTTGGTTATTTCCTCTTCCTGGTGGGAAATGAGAGTTAAATTTGCCCGTCCAGACACCTCCAGCTAGCCTCTCGTTGGTTCTCGCTATTCCTGTTCATCTTCCGCAGAAATTGCAAACTGGGACAAACAGGAGGTTAAAGGCACTGACTTTCCAAGTGGGGAGAGTGTTAGTAAAGCGTCTGGAATGTTGCACCCGAGTACCAGGGTACGAAAACTGAGACATATTTGAACACGTCTCCCGTTCACATGGTTGATCATACTTGGGTTCCACATGCATGTTTTAGCTGAAGGAAGAATACCTAAAACCTGGGTAGTTGAAACCCGTGGAATGGGTACCATGCAATATGACTTCAAAGGGTCTTCATTTGCTCACCGAACCTCTCCAATCCTATCACTGCTGCGTTTATGCCCCTGTACACATGCTTGATTCTGTTTCGGAGACATAGCAATCCATAGGTTTTAAGATACTTACTAGTCAGGTACATTCTTAGGCGTTTAATATGCGGTGTTGAGTCCATTTCGTTGAGCAAGGAGTAGCTCTTGTCTATTCCATATTTGGCTTAAGGAACTTTATCTGTGCTCATTTCAATCTCTGGTTTTATGCAGCACCCCAACTCACCTTTCCCCTTAAGCAAGCATAAGTTGGTTTTCTAAATTTGAGACCCTGTTCTGTTCTGTAATTCAGTTCCTGTGTAGCCAAGTTTACATTCCGTGTATTAGTGATATCTTATGATGTTTCTTTTTCTGTGTGACTTATTTCAGTTAGAATCATCGTACCTGAATCCACTCATTATGCTGCTAAGGGCCTGATGACATAGATTTCATTGCTGAGTGATACTGCATTGTACGTAAGTACCACAAGTTCTTTATCCATTTTTCACTTTCTGCGATGTTGAACTTGTACTGTAAACGAGGTTCTTGTAAACAGAGCCGTTCGAAACTTTGGGGTGGCTGTGTCTTTTTGATTTTAAATTCCCTAAGCTATAGGACCATAAGTGGAAGTGCCCTAGGCTCTGTTGCTTTGTTTTTTAGATGTTTCAGGAAACACCATACACTTTTCCCGAGTGTTTGTTGGCAATTTACATCCCGCCCTTCAGCATGACAAGGCTCCCAGTTCTCCATGGCCTGTCCTGCCTTTCTGGATTTTACACTTTTTTCAGATGGCCCTTTTGACCGGGGGGAAGTGAGACTTCATTGTAGTGCAGATTTCCTTTGCAAGCTTGCTTGGTTGGCCAAAAAGTGCATATGCGTTTTTTCCTGAATATATTCAGGAAAAAACGCATACGCCCTTTTTGGCCAAGTGCATCATTGTGGACGTTCTGCCTCTTTTCCTATGCTTTCAATGCAATTCCAGTCTACCTCCTGAAATCGGTTTCCTGCAATTCTGCCCCGCTTTCAAGTCCTCTTGGCAGCCTTACTTCAGTCTATTTTTGGACGATAGCTGTCATTTATAACTCTGCAGGTTTGTGAATTACAGTGCCCCTGAGCTCCTTTCTTCAACTCGCTTTCTTGTGACCTGGCCGCAACACCGCAGGATGTCTTCAGGCCCTAATCTGGTTCTGGCACGGCACGCTGAGCCTTTGGTTAATTCCTCTTCCTGGTGGGAAATGAGAGTTAAATTTGCCCATCCAGACACCTCCAGCTAGTCTCTCATTGGTTCTCGCTATTCCTGTTCATCTTCCGCAGAAATTGCAAACTGGGCCAAACAGGAGGTTAAAGGGACTGACTCTCCAAGTGGGGAGAGTGTTAGTAAAGCGTCTGGAATGTTGCACCCGAGTACCAGGGTACGAAAACTGAGACATATTTGAACACGTCTCCCGATCACATGGTTGATCATACTTGGGTTCCACATGCATGTTTTAGCTGAAGGAAGAATACCTAAAACCTGGGTAGTTGAAACCCGTGGAATGGGTACCATGCAATATGACTTCAAAGGGTCTTCATTTGCTCACCGAACCTCTCCAATCCTATCACTGCTGCGTTTATGCCCCTGTACACATGCTTGATTCTGTTTCGGAGACATAGCAATCCATAGGTTTTAAGATACTTACTAGTCAGGTACATTCTTAGGCGTTTAATATGCGGTGTTGAGTCCATTTCATTGAGCAAGGAGTAGCTCTTGTCTATTCCATATTTGGCTTAAGGAACTTTATCTGTGCTCATTTCAATCTCTGGTTTTATGCAGCACCCCAACTCACCTTTCCCCTTAAGCAAGCATAAGTTGGTTTTCTAAATTTGAGACCCTGTTCTGTTCTGTAATTCAGTTCCTGTGTAGCCAAGTTTACATTCCGTGTATTAGTGATATCTTATGATGTTTCTTTTTCTGTGTGACTTATTTCAGTTAGAATCATCGTACCTGAATCCACTCATTATGCTGCTACGGGCCTGATGACATAGATTTCATTGCTGAGTGATACTGCATTGTACGTAAGTACCACAAGTTCTTTATCCATTTTTCACTTTCTGCGATGTTGAACTTGTACTGTAAACGAGGTTCTTGTAAACACAGCCGTTCGAAACTTTGGGGTGGCTGTGTCTTTTTGATTTTAAATTCCCTAAGCTATAGGACCATAAGTGGAAGTGCCCTAGGCTCTGTTGCTTTGTTTTTTAGATGTTTCAGGAAACACCATACACTTTTCCCGAGTGTTGGTTGGCAATTTACATCCCGTCCTTCAGCATGAGAAGGCTCCCAGTTCTCCATGGCCTGTCCTGCCTTTCTGGATTTTACACTTTTTTCAGATGGCCCTTTTGACCGGGGGGAAGTGAGACTTCATTGTAGTGCAGATTTCCTTTGCAAGCTTGCTTGGTTGGCCAAAAAGGGCGTATGCGTTTTTTCCTGAATATATTCAGGAAAAAACGCATACGCCCTTTTTGGCCAAGTGCATCATTGTGGACGTTGTGCCTCTTTTCCTATGCTTTCAATGCAATTCCAGTCTACCTCCTGAAATCGGTTTCCTGCAATTCTGCCCCGCTTTCAAGTCCTCTTGGCAGCCTTACTTCAGTCTATTTTTGGACGATAGCTGTCATTTATAACTCTGCAGGTTTGTGAATTACAGTGCCCCTGAGCTCCTTTCTTCAACTCGCTTTCTTGTGACCTGGCCGCAACACCGCAGGATGTCTTCAGGCCCTAATCTGGTTCTGGCACGGCACGCTGAGCCTTTGGTTAATTCCTCTTCCTGGTGGGAAATGAGAGTTAAATTTGCCCATCCAGACACCTCCAGCTAGTCTCTCATTGGTTCTCGCTATTCCTGTTCATCTTCCGCAGAAATTGCAAACTGGGCCAAACAGGAGGTTAAAGGGACTGACTCTCCAAGTGGGGAGAGTGTTAGTAAAGCGTCTGGAATGTTGCACCCGAGTACCAGGGTACGAAAACTGAGACATATTTGAACACGTCTCCCGATCACATGGTTGATCATACTTGGGTTCCACATGCATGTTTTAGCTGAAGGAAGAATACCTAAAACCTGGGTAGTTGAAACCCGTGGAATGGGTACCATGCAATATGACTTCAAAGGGTCTTCATTTGCTCACCGAACCTCTCCAATCCTATCACTGCTGCGTTTATGCCCCTGTACACATGCTTGATTCTGTTTCGGAGACATAGCAATCCATAGGTTTTAAGATACTTACTAGTCAGGTACATTCTTAGGCGTTTAATATGCGGTGTTGAGTCCATTTCATTGAGCAAGGAGTAGCTCTTGTCTATTCCATATTTGGCTTAAGGAACTTTATCTGTGCTCATTTCAATCTCTGGTTTTATGCAGCACCCCAACTCACCTTTCCCCTTAAGCAAGCATAAGTTGGTTTTCTAAATTTGAGACCCTGTTCTGTTCTGTAATTCAGTTCCTGTGTAGCCAAGTTTACATTCCGTGTATTAGTGATATCTTATGATGTTTCTTTTTCTGTGTGACTTATTTCAGTTAGAATCATCGTACCTGAATCCACTCATTATGCTGCTACGGGCCTGATGACATAGATTTCATTGCTGAGTGATACTGCATTGTACGTAAGTACCACAAGTTCTTTATCCATTTTTCACTTTCTGCGATGTTGAACTTGTACTGTAAACGAGGTTCTTGTAAACACAGCCGTTCGAAACTTTGGGGTGGCTGTGTCTTTTTGATTTTAAATTCCCTAAGCTATAGGACCATAAGTGGAAGTGCCCTAGGCTCTGTTGCTTTGTTTTTTAGATGTTTCAGGAAACACCATACACTTTTCCCGAGTGTTGGTTGGCAATTTACATCCCGCCCTTCAGCATGACAAGGCTCCCAGTTCTCCATGGCCTGTCCTGCCTTTCTGGATTTTACACTTTTTTCAGATGGCCCTTTTGACCGGGGGGAAGTGAGACTTCATTGTAGTGCAGATTTCCTTTGCAAGCTTGCTTGGTTGGCCAAAAAGGGCGTATGCGTTTTTTCCTGAATATATTCAGGAAAAAACGCATACGCCCTTTTTGGCCAAGTGCATCATTGTGGACGTTCTGCCTCTTTTCCTATGCTTTCAATGCAATTCCAGTCTACCTCCTGAAATCGGTTTCCTGCAATTCTGCCCCGCTTTCAAGTCCTCTTGGCGGCCTTACTTCAGTATATTTTTGGACGATAGCTGTCATTTATAACTCTGCAGGTTTGTGAATTACAGTGCCCCTGAGCTCCTTTCTTCAACTCGCTTTCTCGTGACCTGGCCGCAACACCGCAGGATGTCTTCAGGCCCTAATCTGGTTCTGGCACGGCACGCTGAGCCTTTGGTTAATTCCTCTTCCTGGTGGGAAATGAGAGTTAAATTTGCCCATCCAGACACCTCCAGCTAGTCTCTCATTGGTTCTCGCTATTCCTGTTCATCTTCCACAGAAATTGCAAACTGGGCCAAACAGGAGGTTAAAGGGACTGACTCTCCAAGTGGGGAGAGTGTTAGTAAAGCGTCTGGAATGTTGCACCCGAGTACCAGGGTACGAAAACTGAGACATATTTGAACACGTCTCCCGATCACATGGTTGATCATACTCTAGGTCCCACATGCATGTTTTAGCTGAAGGAAGAATACCTTAAACCTGGGTAGTTGAAACCCGTGGAATGGGTACCATGCAATATGACTTCAAAGGGTCTTCATTTGCTCACCGAACCTCTCCAATCCTATCACTGCTGCATTTATGCCCCTGTACACATGCTTGATTCTCTTTCGGAGACATAGCAATCCATAGGTTTTAAGATACTTACTAGTCAGGTACATTCTTAGGCATTTAATATGCGGTGTTGAGTCCATTTCGTTGAGCAAGGAGTAGCTCTTGTCTATTCCATATTTGGCTTAAGGAACTTTATCTGTGCTCATTTCAATCTCTGGTTTTATGCAGCACCCCAACTCACCTTTACCCTTAAGCAAGCATAAGTTGGTTTTCTAAATTTGAGACCCTGTTCTGTTCTGTAATTCAGTTCCTGTGTAGCCAAGTTTACATTCCGTGTATTAGTGATATCTTATGATGTTTCTTTTTCTGTGTGACTTATTTCAGTTAGAATCATCGTACCTGAATCCACTCATTGTGCTGCTACGGGCCTGATGACATAGATTTCATTGCTGAGTGATACTGCATTGTACGTAAGTACCACAAGTTCTTTATCCATTTTTCACTTTCTGCGATGTTGAACTTGTACTGTAAACGAGGTTCTTGTAAACAGAGCCGTTCCAAACTTTGGGGTGGCTGTGTCTTTTTGATTTTAATTTCCCTAAGCTATAGGACCATAAGTGGCAGTGCCCTAGGCTCTGTTGCTTTGTTTTTTAGATGTTTCAGGAAACACCATACACTTCTCCCCAGTGGTTCTTGGCAATTTACATCCCGCCCATCAGCATAACAAGGCTCCCAGTTCTCCATGGCCTGTCCTGCCTTTCTGGATTTTACACTTTTTTCAGATGGCCCTTTTGACCGGGGGGAAGTGAGACTTCATTGTAGTGCAGATTTCCTTTGCAAGCTTGCTTGGTTGGCCAAAAAGGGCGTATGCGTTTTTTCCTGAATATATTCAGGAAAAAACGCATACGCCCTTTTTGGCCAAGTGCATCATTGTGGACGTTCTGCCTCTTTTCCTATGCTTTCAATGCAATTCCAGTCTACCTCCTGAAATCGGTTTCCTGCAATTCTGCCCCGCTTTCAAGTCCTCTTGGCAGCCTTACTTCAGTCTATTTTTGGACGATAGCTGTCATTTATAACTCTGCAGGTTTGTGAATTACAGTGCCCCTGAGCTCCTTTCTTCAACTCGCTTTCTTGTGAGCAGGCCGCAACTCCGTAGGATGGCTTCAGGCCCTAATCTGGTTCCGGCACGGCACGCTGAGCCTTTGGTTAATTCCTCTTCCTGGTGGGATATGAGAGTTAAATTTGCCCGTCCAGACACCTCCAGCTAGTCTCTCATTGGTTCTCGCTATTCCTGTTCACCTTCCGCAGAAATTGCAAACTGGGCCAAACAGGAGGTTAAAGGCGCTGACTTTCCAAGTGGGGAGAGTGTTAGTAAAGCGTCTGGAATGTTGCACCCGAGTACCAGGGGAGGAAAACTGAGACATATTTGAACACGTCTCCCGTTCACATGGTTGATCATACTTGTGTTCCACATGCATGTTTTAGCTGAAGGAAGAATACCTTAAACCTGTGTATTTGAAACCCGTGGAATGAGTACCATGCAATATGACTTCAAAGGGTCTTCATTTGCTCACCGAACCTCTCCAATCCTATCACTGCTGCGTTTATGCCCCTGTACACATGCTTGATTCTCTTTCGGAGACATAGCAATCCATAGGTTTTAAGATACTTACTAGTCAGGTACATTCTTAGGCGTTTAATATGCGGTGTTGAGTCCATTTCGTTGAGCAAGGAGTAGCTCTTGTCTATTCCATATTTGGCTTAAGGAACTTTATCTGTGCTCATTTCAATCTCTGGTTTTATGCAGCACCCCAACTCACCTTTCCCCTTAAGCAAGCATAAGTTGGTTTTCTAAATTTGAGACCCTGTTCTGTTCTGTAATTCAGTTCCTGTGTAGCCAAGTTTCCATTCCGTGTATTACTGATATCTTATGATGTTTCTTTTTCTGTGTGACTTATTTCAGTTAGAATCATCATACCTGAATCCACTCATTGTGCTGCTAAGGTCCTGATGACACAGATTTCATTGCTGAGTGATATTGCTTTGTAAGTAAATACCACAACTTTTTTATCCATTTTTCACTTTCTGCGATGTTGAACTTGTACTGTAACGTGGTTCTTGTAAACAGAGCCGTTCGAAACTTTGGGGTGGCTGTGTCTTTTTGATTTTAAATTCCCTAAGCTATAGGACCATAAGTGGAAGTGCCCTAGGCTCTGTTGCTTTGTTTTTTAGATGTTTCAGGAAACACCATACACTTCTCCCGAGTGTTTGTTGGCAATTTACATCCCGCCCTTCAGCATAACAAGGCTCCCAGTTCTCCATGGCCTGTCCTGCCTTTCTGGATTTTACACTTTTTTCAGATGGCCCTTGTGACCGGGGGAAGTGAGACTTCATTGTAGTGCAGATTTCCTTTGCAAGCTTGCTTGGTTGGCCAAAAAGGGCGTATGCGTTTTTTCCTGAATATATTCAGGAAAAAACGCATACGCCCTTTTTGGCCAAGTGCATCATTGTGGACGTTCTGCCTCTTTTCCTATGCTTTCAATGCAATTCCAGTCTACCTCCTGAAATCGGTTTCCTGCAATTCTGCCCCGCTTTCAAGTCCTCTTGGCAGCCTTACTTCAGTCTATTTTTGGACGATAGCTGTCATTTATAACTCTGCAGGTTTGTGAATTACAGTGCCCCTGAGCTCCTTTCTTCAACTTGCTTTCTTGTGACCTGGCCGCAACACCGCAGGATGTCTTCAGGCCCTAATCTGGTTCTGGCACGGCATGCTGAGCCTTTGGTTAATTCCTCTTCCTGGTGGGAAATGAGAGTTAAATTTGCCCATCCAGACACCTCCAGCTAGTCTCTCATTGGTTCTCGCTATTCCTGTTCATCTTCCACAGAAATTGCAAACTGGGCCAAACAGGAGGTTAAAGGGACTGACTCTCCAAGTGGGGAGAGTGTTAGTAAAGCGTCTGGAATGTTGCACCCGAGTACCAGGGTACGAAAACTGAGACATATTTGAACACGTCTCCCGATCACATGGTTGATCATACTCTAGGTCCCACATGCATGTTTTAGCTGAAGGAAGAATACCTTAAACCTGGGTAGTTGAAACCCGTGGAATGGGTACCATGCAATATGACTTCAAAGGGTCTTCATTTGCTCACCGAACCTCTCCAATCCTATCACTGCTGCGTTTATGCCCCTGTACACATGCTTGATTCTCTTTCGGAGACATAGCAATCCATAGGTTTTAAGATACTTACTAGTCAGGTACATTCTTAGGCGTTTAATATGCGGTGTTGAGTCCATTTCGTTGAGCAAGGAGTAGCTCTTGTCTATTCCATATTTGGCTTAAGGAACTTTATCTGTGCTCATTTCAATCTCTGGTTTTATGCAGCACCCCAACTCACCTTTACCCTTAAGCAAGCATAAGTTGGTTTTCTAAATTTGAGACCCTGTTCTGTTCTGTAATTCAGTTCCTGTGTAGCCAAGTTTCCATTCCGTGTATTACTGATATCTTATGATGTTTCTTTTTCTGTGTGACTTATTTCAGTTAGAATCATCATACCTGAATCCACTCATTGTGCTGCTAAGGTCCTGATGACACAGATTTCATTGCTGAGTGATATTGCTTTGTAAGTAAATACCACAACTTTTTTATCCATTTTTCACTTTCTGCGATGTTGAACTTGTACTGTAAACGTGGTTCTTGTAAACAGAGCCGTTCGAAACTTTGGGGTGGCTGTGTCTTTTTGATTTTAAATTCCCTAAGCTATAGGACCATAAGTGGAAGTGCCCTAGGCTCTGTTGCTTTGTTTTTTAGATGTTTCAGGAAACACCATACACTTCTCCCGAGTGTTTGTTGGCAATTTACATCCCGCCCTTCAGCATAACAAGGCTCCCAGTTCTCCATGGCCTGTCCTGCCTTTCTGGATTTTACACTTTTTTCAGATGGCCCTTGTGACCGGGGGAAGTGAGACTTCATTGTAGTGCAGATTTCCTTTGCAAGCTTGCTTGGTTGGCCAAAAAGGGCGTATGCGTTTTTTCCTGAATATATTCAGGAAAAAACGCATACGCCCTTTTTGGCCAAGTGCATCATTGTGGACGTTCTGCCTCTTTTCCTATGCTTTCAATGCAATTCCAGTCTACCTCCTGAAATCGGTTTCCTGCAATTCTGCCCCGCTTTCAAGTCCTCTTGGCAGCCTTACTTCAGTCTATTTTTGGACGATAGCTGTCATTTATAACTCTGCAGGTTTGTGAATTACAGTGCCCCTGAGCTCCTTTCTTCAACTCGCTTTCTTGTGACCTGGCCGCAACACCGCAGGATGTCTTCAGGCCCTAATCTGGTTCTGGCACGGCATGCTGAGCCTTTGGTTAATTCCTCTTCCTGGTGGGAAATGAGAGTTAAATTTGCCCATCCAGACACCTCCAGCTAGCCTCTCATTGGTTCTCGCTATTCCTGTTCATCTTCCACAGAAATTGCAAACTGGGCCAAACAGGAGGTTAAAGGGACTGACTCTCCAAGTGGGGAGAGTGTTAGTAAAGCGTCTGGAATGTTGCACCCGAGTACCAGGGTACGAAAACTGAGACATATTTGAACACGTCTCCCGATCACATGGTTGATCATACTCTAGGTCCCACATGCATGTTTTAGCTGAAGGAAGAATACCTTAAACCTGGGTAGTTGAAACCCGTGGAATGGGTACCATGCAATATGACTTCAAAGGGTCTTCATTTGCTCACCGAACCTCTCCAATCCTATCACTGCTGCGTTTATGCCCCTGTACACACGCTTGATTCTCTTTCGGAGACATAGCAATCCATAGGTTTTAAGATACTTACTAGTCAGGTACATTCTTAGGCGTTTAATATGCGGTGTTGAGTCCATTTCGTTGAGCAAGGAGTAGCTCTTGTCTATTCCATATTTGGCTTAAGGAACTTTATCTGTGCTCATTTCAATCTCTGGTTTTATGCAGCACCCCAACTCACCTTTCCCCTTAAGCAAGCATAAGTTGGTTTTCTAAATTTGAGACCCTGTTCTGTTCTGTAATTCAGTTCCTGTGTAGCCAAGTTTCCATTCCGTGTATTACTGATATCTTATGTTTCTTTTTCTGTGTGACTTATTTCAGGTAGAATCATCATAGCTGAATCCACTCATTGTGCTGCTAAGGGCCTGATGACACAGATTTCATTGCTGAGTGATATTGCTTTGTAAGTAAATACCACAACTTCTTTATCCATTTTTCAATTTCTGCGATGTTGAACTTGTACTGTAAACGAGGTTCTTGTAAACAGAGCCGTTCGAAACTTTGGGGTGGCTGTGTCTTTTTGATTTTAAATTCCCTAAGCTATAGGACCATAAGTGGAAGTGCCCTAGGCTCTGTTGCTTTGTTTTTTAGATGTTTCAGGAAACACCATACACTTCTCCCCAGTGGTTGTTGGCAATTTACATCCCGCCCATCAGCATAACAAGGCTCCCAGTTCTCCATGGCCTGTCCTGCCTTTCTGGATTTTACACTTTTTTCAGATGGCCCTTTTGACCGGGGGGAAGTGAGACTTCATTGTAGTGCAGATTTCCTTTGCAAGCTTGCTTGGTTGGCCAAAAAGGGCGTATGCGTTTTTTCCTGAATATATTCAGGAAAAAACGCATACGCCCTTTTTGGCCAAGTGCATCATTGTGGACGTTCTGCCTCTTTTCCTATGCTTTCAATGCAATTCCAGTCTACCTCCTGAAATCGGTTTCCTGCAATTCTGCCCCGCTTTCAAGTCCTCTTGGCAGCCTTACTTCAGTCTATTTTTGGACGATAGCTGTCATTTATAACTCTGCAGGTTTGTGAATTACAGTGCCCCTGAGCTCCTTTCTTCAACTCGCTTTCTTGTGAGCTGGCCGCAACACCGCAGGATGGCTTCAGGCCCTAATCTGGTTCCGGCACGGCACGCTGAGCCTTTGGTTATTTCCTCTTCCTGGTGGGAAATGAGAGTTAAATTTGCCCGTCCAGACACCTCCAGCTAGCCTCTCATTGGTTCTCGCTATTCCTGTTCATCCTCCGCAGAAATTGCAAACTGGGCCAAACAGGAGGTTAAAGGCGCTGACTTTTCAAGTGGGGAGAGTCTTAGTAAAGCGTCTGGAATGTTGCACCCGAGTACCAGGGGAGGAAAACTGAGACATATTTGAACACGTCTCCCGTTCACATGGTTGATCATACTTGGGTTCCACATGCATGTTTTAGCTGAAGGAAGAATACCTAAAACCTGGGTAGTTGAAACCCGTGGAATGGGTACCATGCAATATGACTTCAAAGGGTCTTCATTTGCTCACTGAACCCCTCCAATCCTATCACTGCTGCGTTTATGCCCCTGTACACATGCTTGATTCTGTTTCGGAGACATAGCAATCCATAGGTTTTAAGATACTTACTAGTCAGGTACATTCTTAGGCGTTTAATATGCGGTGTTGAGTCCATTTCGTTGAGCAAGGAGTAGCTCTTGTCTATTCCATATTTGGCTTAAGGAACTTTATCTGTGCTCATTTCAATCTCTGGTTTTATGCAGCACCCCAACTCACCTTTCCCCTTAAGCAAGCATAAGTTGGTTTTCTAAATTTGAGACCCTGTTCTGTTCTGTAGTTCAGTTCCTGTGTAGCCAAGTTTCCATTCCGTGTATTACTGATATCTTATGATGTTTCTTTTTCTGTGTGACTTATTTCAGTTAGAATCATCATAGCTGAATCCACTCATTGTGCTGCTAAGGGCCTGATGACACAGATTTCATTGCTGAGTGATATTGCTTTGTAAGTAAATACCACAACTTCTTTATCCATTTTTCAATTTCTGCGATGTTGAACTTGTACTGTAAACGAGGTTCTTGTAAACAGAGCCGTTCGAAACTTTGGGGTGGCTGTGTCTTTTTGATTTTAAATTCCCTAAGCTATAGGACCATAAGTGGAAGTGCCCTAGGCTCTGTTGCTTTGTTTTTTAGATGTTTCAGGAAACACCATACACTTCTCCCCAGTGGTTGTTGGCAATTTACATCCCGCCCATCAGCATAACAAGGCTCCCAGTTCTCCATGGCCTGTCCTGCTTTTCTGGATTTTACACTTTTTTCAGATGGCCCTTTTGACCGGGGGGAAGTGAGACTTCATTGTAGTGCAGATTTCCTTTGCAAGCTTGCTTGGTTGGCCAAAAAGGGCGTATGCGTTTTTTCCTGAATATATTCAGGAAAAAACGCATACGCCCTTTTTGGCCAAGTGCATCATTGTGGACGTTCTGCCTCTTTTCCTATGCTTTCAATGCAATTCCAGTCTACCTCCTGAAATCGGTTTCCTGCAATTCTGCCCCGCTTTCAAGTCCTCTTGGCAGCCTTACTTCAGTCTATTTTTGGACGATAGCTGTCATTTATAACTCTGCAGGTTTGTGAATTACAGTGCCCCTGAGCTCCTTTCTTCAACTCGCTTTCTTTTGAGCTGGCCGCAACACCGCAGGATGGCTTCAGGCCCTAATCTGGTTCCGGCACGGCACACTGAGCCTTTGGTTATTTCCTCTTCCTGGTGGGAAATGAGAGTTAAATTTGCCCGTCCAGACACCTCCAGCTAGCCTCTCATTGGTTCTCGCTATTCCTGTTCATCTTCCGCAGAATTTGCAAACTGGGCCAAACAGGAGGTTAAAGGCGCTGACTTTCCAAGTGGGGAGAGTGTTAGTAAAGCGTCTGGAATGTTGCACCCGAGTACCAGGGGAGGAAAACTGAGACATATTTGAACACGTCTCCCATTCACATGGTTGATCATACTTGGGTTCCACATGCATGTTTTAGCTGAAGGAAGAATACCTAAAACCTGGGTAGTTGAAACCCGTGGAATGAGTACCATGCAATATGACTTCAAAGGGTCTTCATTTGCTCACCGAACCTCTCCAATCCTATCACTGCTGCGTTTATGCCCCTGTACACATGCTTGATTCTCTTTCGGAGACATAGCAATCCATAGGTTTTAAGATACTTACTAGTCAGGTACATTCTTAGGCGTTTAATATGCGGTGTTGAGTCCATTTCGTTGAGCAAGGAGTAGCTCTTGTCTATTCCATATTTGGCTTAAGGAACTTTATCTGTGCTCATTTCAATCTCTGGTTTTATGCAGCACCCCAACTCACCTTTCCCCTTAAGCAAGCATAAGTTGGTTTTCTAAATTTGAGACCCTGTTCTGTTCTGTAATTCAGTTCCTGTGTAGCCAAGTTTCCATTCCGTGTATTACTGATATCTTATGATGTTTCTTTTTCTGTGTGACTTATTTCAGTTAGAATCATCATACCTGAATCCACTCATTGTGCTGCTAAGGGCCTGATGACACAGATTTCATTGCTGAGTGATATTGCTTTGTAAGTAAATACCACAACTTCTTTATCCATTTTTCAATTTCTGCGATGTTGAACTTGTACTGTAAACGAGGTTCTTGTAAACAGAGCCGTTCCAAACTTTGGGGTGGCTGTGTCTTTTTGATTTTAAATTCCCTAAGCTATAGGACCATAAGTGGAAGTGCCCTAGGCTCTGTTGCTTTGTTTTTTAGATGTTTCAGGAAACACCATACACTTCTCCCGAGTGGTTGTTGGCAATTTACATCCCGCCCATCAGCATAACAAGGCTCCCAGTTCTCCATGGCCTGTCCTGCCTTTCTGGATTTTACACTTTTTTCAGATGGCCCTTTTGACCGGGGGGAAGTGAGACTTCATTGTAGTGCAGATTTCCTTTGCAAGCTTGCTTGGTTGGCCAAAAAGGGCGTATGCGTTTTTTCCTGAATATATTCAGGAAAAAACGCATACGCCCTTTTTGGCCAAGTGCATCATTGTGGACGTTCTGCCTCTTTTCCTATGCTTTCAATGCAATTCCAGTCTACCTCCTGAAATCGGTTTCCTGCAATTCTGCCCCGCTTTCAAGTCCTCTTGGCAGCCTTACTTCAGTCTATTTTTGGACGATAGCTGTCATTTATAACTCTGCAGGTTTGTGAATTACAGTGCCCCTGAGCTCCTTTCTTCAACTCGCTTTCTTTTGAGCTGGCCGCAACACCGCAGGATGTCTTCAGGCCCTAATCTGGTTCCGGCACGGCACGCTGAGCCTTTGGTTATTTCCTCTTCCTGGTGGGAAATGAGAGTTAAATTTGCCCGTCCAGACACCTCCAGCTAGCCTCTCATTGGTTCTCGCTATTCCTGTTCATCTTCCGCAGAAATTGCAAACTGGGCCAAACAGGAGGTTAAAGGCGCTGACTCTCCAAGTGGGGAGAGTGTAAGTAAAGCGTCTGGAATGTTGCACCCGAGTACCAGGGTACGAAAACTGAGACATATTTGAACACGTCTCCCGATCACATGGTTGATCATACTCTAGGTCCCACATGCATGTTTTAGCTGAAGGAAGAATACCTTAAACCTGGGTAGTTGAAACCCGTGGAATGGGTACCATGCAATATGACTTCAAAGGGTCTTCATTTGCTCACCGAACCTCTCCAATCCTATCACTGCTGCGTTTATGCCCCTGTACACATGCTTGATTCTCTTTCGGAGACATAGCAATCCATAGGTTTTAAGATACTTACTAGTCAGGTACATTCTTAGGCATTTAATATGCGGTGTTGAGTCCATTTCGTTGAGCAAGGAGTAGCTCTTGTCTATTCCATATTTGGCTTAAGGAAATTTATCTGTGCTCATTTCAATCTCTGGTTTTATGCAGCACCCCAACTCACCTTTACCCTTAAGCAAGCATAAGTTGGTTTTCTAAATTTCAGACCCTGTTCTGTTCTGTAATTCAGTTCCTGTGTAGCCAAGTTTACATTCCGTGTATTAGTGATATCTTATGATGTTTCTTTTTCTGTGTGATTTATTTCAGTTAGAATCATCGTACCGGAATCCACTCATTATGCTGCTACGGGCCTGATGACATAGATTTCATTGCTGAGTGATACTGCATTGTACGTAAGTACCACAAGTTCTTTATCCATTTTTCACTTTCTGCGATGTTGAACTTGTACTGTAAACGAGGTTCTTGTAAACAGAGCCGTTCCAAACTTTGGGGTGGCTGTGTCTTTTTGAATTTAATTTCCCTAAGCTATAGGACCATAAGTGGAAGTGCCCTAGGCTCTGTTGCTTTGTTTTTTAGATGTTTCAGGAAACACCATACACTTCTCCCGAGTGGTTGTTGGCAATTTACATCCCGCCCATCAGCATAACAAGGCTCCCAGTTCTCCATGGCCTGTCCTGCCTTTCTGGATTTTACACTTTTTTCAGATGGCCCTTTTGACCGGGGGGAAGTGAGACTTCATTGTAGTGCAGATTTCCTTTGCAAGCTTGCTTGGTTGGCCAAAAAGGGCGTATGCGTTTTTTCCTGAATATATTCAGGAAAAAACGCATACGCCCTTTTTGGCCAAGTGCATCATTGTGGACGTTCTGCCTCTTTTCCTATGCTTTCAATGCAATTCCAGTCTACCTCCTGAAATCGGTTTCCTGCAATTCTGCCCCGCTTTCAAGTCCTCTTGGCAGCCTTACTTCAGTCTATTTTTGGACGATAGCTGTCATTTATAACTCTGCAGGTTTGTGAATTACTGTGCCCCTGAGCTCCTTTCTTCAACTCGCTTTCTTGTGACCTGGCCGCAACACCGCAGGATGTCTTCAGGCCCTAATCTGGTTCCGGCACGGCATGCTGAGCCTTTGGTTATTTCCTCTTCCTGGTGGGAAATGAGAGTTAAATTTGCCCGTCCAGACACCTCCAGCTAGTCTCTCATTGGTTCTCGCTATTCCTGTTCATCTTCCGCAGAAATTGCAAACTGGGCCAAACAGGAGGTTAAAGGCGCTGACTTTCCAAGTGGGGAGAGTGTTAGTAAAGCGTCTGGAATGTTGCACCCGAGTACCAGGGGAGGAAAACTGAGACATATTTGAACACGTCTCCCATTCACATGGTTGATCATACTTGGGTTCCACATGCATGTTTTAGCTGAAGGAAGAATACCTTAAACCTGTGTATTTGAAACCCGTGGAATGGGTACCATGCAATATGACTTCAAAGGGTCTTCATTTGCTCACCGAACCTCTCCAATCCTATCACTGCTGCGTTTATGCCCCTGTACACATGCTTGATTCTCTTTCGGAGACATAGCAATCCATAGGTTTTAAGATACTTACTAGTCAGGTACATTCTTAGGCGTTTAATATGCGGTGTTGAGTCCATTTCGTTGAGCAAGGAGTAGCTCTTGTCTATTCCATATTTGGCTTAAGGAACTTTATCTGTGCTCATTTCAATCTCTGGTTTTATGCAGCACCCCAACTCACCTTTCCCCTTAAGCAAGCATAAGTTGGTTCTCTAAATTTGAGACCCTGTTCTGTTCTGTAATTCAGTTCCTGTGTAGCCAAGTTTACATTCCGTGTATTAGTGATATCTTATGATGTTTCTTTTTCTGTGTGACTTATTTCAGTTAGAATCATCATACCTGAATCCACTCATTGTGCTGCTAAGGGCCTGATGACATAGATTTCATTGCTGAGTGATATTGCTTTGTAAGTGAATACCACAACTTCTTTATTCATTTTTCACTTTCTGCGATGTTGAACTTGTATTGTAAACGAGGTTCTTATAAACAGAGGCGTCCCAAACTTTGGGGTGGCTGTGTCTTTTTGATTTTAATTTCCCTAAGCTATAGGACCATAAGTGGAAGTGCCCTAGGCTCTGTTGCTTTGTTTTTTAGATGTTTCAGGAAACACCATACACTTCTCCCAAGTGTCTGTTGGCAATTTACATCCCGCCCATCAGCATAACAAGGCTCCCAGTTCTCAATGGCCTGTCCTGCCTTTCTGGATTTTACACTTTTTTCAGATGGCCCTTTTGACCGGGGGGAAGTGAGACTTCATTGTAGTGCAGATTTCCTTTGCAAGCTTGCTTGGTTGGCCAAAAAGGGCGTATGCGTTTTTTCCTGAATATATTCAGGAAAAAACGCATACGCCCTTTTTGGCCAAGTGCATCATTGTGGACGTTCTGCCTCTTTTCCTATGCTTTCAATGCAATTCCAGTCTACCTCCTGAAATCGGTTTCCTGCAATTCTGCCCCGCTTTCAAGTCCTCTTGGCAGCCTTACTTCAGTCTATTTTTGGACGATAGCTGTCATTTATAACTCTGCAGGTTTGTGAATTACAGTGCCCCTGAGCTCCTTTCTTCAACTTGCTTTCTTGTGACCTGGCCGCAACACCGCAGGATGGCTTCAGGCCCTAATCTGGTTCCGGCCCGGCACGCTGAGCCTTTGGTTAATTCCTCTTCCTGGTGGGAAATGAGAGTTAAATTTGCCCGTTCAGACACCTCCAGCTAGCCTCTCATTGGTTCTCGCTATTCCTGTTCATCTTCCGCAGAAATTGCAAACTGGGCCAAACAGGAGTTTAAAGGCACTGACTCTCCAAGTCGGGAGAGTGTTAGTAAAGCGTCTGGAATGTTGCACCCGAGTACCAGGGGAGGAAAACTGAGACATATTTGAACATGTCTCCCGTTCACATGGTTGATCATACTCTGGGTTCCACATGCATGTTTTAGCTGAAGGAAGAATACCTAAAACCTGGAGAGTTGAGACCCGTGTAATGGGTACCATGCAATATGACTTCAAAGGGTCTTCATTTGCTCACCGAACCTCTCCAATCCTATCACTGCTGCGTTTATGCCACTGTACACACGCTTGATTCTCTTTTGGAGACATAGCAATCCATAGGTTTTAAGATACTTACTAGTTAGGTACATTCTTAGGCGTTTAATATGGGGTGTTGAGTCCATTTCGTTGAGCAAGGAGTAGCTCTTGTCTATTCCATATTTGGCTTAAGGAACTTTATCTGTGCTCATTTCAATCTCTGGTTTTATGCAGCACCCCAACTCACCTTTCCCCTTAAGCAAGCATAAGTTGGTTTTCTAAATTTGAGACCCTGTTCTGTTTTGGAATGCAGTTCCTGTGTAGCCAAGATTACATTCCGTGTATTAGTGATATCTTATGATGTTTCTTTTTCTGTGTGACTTATTTCAGTTAGAATCATCATACCTGAATCCACTCATTATGCTGCTAAGGGCCTGATGACATAGATTTCATTGCTGAGTGATACTGCATTGTACGTAAGTACCTCAAGTTCTTTATCCATTTTTCACTTTCTGTGATATTGAATTTGTACGGTAAACGAGGTTCTTGTAAACGGAGGCGTCCCAAACTTTGGGGTGGCTGTGTCTTTTTGATTTTAATTTCCCTAAGCTATAGGACCATAAGTGGAAGTGCCCTAGGCTCTGTTGCTTTGTTTTTTAGATGTTTCAGGAAACACCATACACTTCTCCCGAGTGTTTGTTGGCAATTTACATCCCGCCCTTCAGCATAACAAGGCTCCCAGTTCTCCATGGCCTGTCCTGCCTTTCTGGATTTTACACTTTTTTCAGATGGCCCTTTTGACCGGGGGGAAGTGAGACTTCATTGTAGTGCAGATTTCCTTTGCAAGCTTGCTTGGTTGGCCAAAAAGGGCGTATGCGTTTTTTCCTGAATATATTCAGGAAAAAACGCATACGCCCTTTTTGGCCAAGTGCATCATTGTGGACGTTCTGCCTCTTTTCCTATGCTTTCAATGCAATTCCAGTCTACCTCCTGAAATCGGTTTCTTGCAATTCTGCCCCGCTTTCAAGTCCTCTTGGCAGCCTTACTTCAGTCTATTTTTGGACGATAGCTGTCATTTATAACTCTGCAGGTTTGTGAATTACAGTGCCCCTGAGCTCCTTTCTACAACTCGCTTTCTTGTGAGCTGGCCGCAACACCGCAGGATGGCTTCAGGCCCTAATCTGGTTCCGGCACGGCACGCTGAGCCTTTGGTTAATTCCTCTTCCTGGTGGGAAATGAGAGTTAAATTTGCCCGTCCAGACACCTCCAGCTTGTCTCTCATTGGTTCTCGCTATTCCTGTTCACCTTCCGCAGAAATTGCAAACTGGGCCAAACAGGAGGTTAAAGGGACTGACTCTCCAAGTCGGGGGAGTGTTAGTAAAGCGTCTGGAATGTTGCACCCGAGTACCAGGGGAGGAAAACTGAGACATATTTGAACACGTCTCCCGTTCACACGGTTGATCATACTCTGGGTTCCACATGCATGTTTTAGCTGAAGGAAGAATACCTTAAACCTGGAGAGTTGAGACCCGTGTAATGGGTACCATGCAATATGACTTCAAAGGGTCTTCATTTGCTCACGAACCTCTCCAATCCTATCACTGCTGCGTTTATGCCCCTGTACACATGCTTGATTCTCTTTCGGAGACATAGCAATCCATAGGTTTTAAGATACTTACTAGACAGGTACCTTCTTAGGCGTTTAATATGCGGTGTTGAGTCCATTTCGTTGAGCAAGGAGTAGCTCTTGTCTATTCCATATTTGGCTTAAGGAACTTTATCTGTGCTCATTTCAATCTCTGGTTTTATGCAGCACCCCAACTCACCTTTCCCCTTAAGCAAGCATAAGTTGGTTTTCTAAATTTCAGACCCTGTTCTGTTCTGTAATTCAGTTCCTGTGTAGCCAAGTTTACATTCCGTGTATTACTGATATCTTATGATGTTTCTTTTTCTTTGTGACTTATTTCAGTTAGAATCATCATACCTGAATCCACTCATTGTGCTGCTAAGGGCCTGATGACACACATTTCATTGCTGAGTGATATTGCTTTGTAAGTAAATACCACAACTTCTTTATCCATTTTTCACTTTCTGCGATGTTGAACTTGTACTGTAAACGAGGTTCTTGTAAACAGAGCCGTTCCAAACTTTGGGGTGGCTGTGTCTTTTTGATTTTAATTTCCCTAAGCTATAGGACCATAAGTGGAAGTGCCCTAGGTTCTGTTGCTTTGTTTTTTAGATGTTTCAGGAAACACCATACACTTCTCCCGAGTGGTTGTTGGCCATTTACATCCCGCCCATCAACATAACAAGGCTCCCAGTTCTCCATGGCCTGTCCTGCCTTTCTGGATTTTACACTTTTTTCAGATGGCCCTTTTGACCGGGGGGAAGTGAGACTTCATTGTAGTGCAGATTTCCTTTGCAAGCTTGCTTGGTTGGCCAAAAAGGGCGTATGCGTTTTTTCCTGAATATATTCAGGAAAAAACGCATACGCCCTTTTTGGCCAAGTGCATCATTGTGGACGTTCTGCCTCTTTTCCTATGCTTTCAATGCAATTCCAGTCTACCTCCTGAAATCGGTTTCCTGCAATTCTGCCCCGCTTTCAAGTCCTCTTGGCAGCCTTACTTCAGTCTATTTTTGGACGATAGCTG
This sequence comes from Delphinus delphis, assembly GCF_949987515.2. Classification (NCBI taxonomy): domain Eukaryota; kingdom Metazoa; phylum Chordata; class Mammalia; order Artiodactyla; family Delphinidae; genus Delphinus; species Delphinus delphis. The sequence continues at coordinate 363,043 of NW_027192847.1, forward strand.
TCATTTATAACTCTGCAGGTTTGTGAATTACAGTGCCCCTGAGCTCCTTTCTTCAACTCGCTTTCTTGTGAGCTGGCCGCAACACCGCAGGATGGCTTCAGGCCCTAATCTGGTTCCGGCACGGCACGCTGAGCCTTTGGTTAATTCCTCTTCCTGGTGGGAAATGAGAGTTAAATTTGCCCGTCCAGACACCTCCAGCTAGTCTCTCATTGGTTCTCGCTATTCCTGTTCATCTTCCGCAGAAATTGCGGACTGGGCCAAACAGGAGGTTAAAGGGACTGACTCTCCAAGTGGGGAGAGTGTTAGTAAAGCGTCTGGAATGTTGCACCCGAGTACCAGGGTACGAAAACTGAGACATATTTGAACACGTCTCCCGATCACATGGTTGATCATACTCTGGGTTCCACATGCATGTTTTAGCTGAAGGAAGAATACCTAAAACCTGGGTAGTTGAAACCCGTGGAATGGGTACCATGCAATATGACTTCAATGGGTCTTCAATTCCTCACCGAATCTCTCCAATCCTATCACTGCTGCGTTTATGCCCCTGTACACATGCTTGATTCTCTTTCGGAGACATAGCAATCCATAGGTTTTAAGATACTTACTAGTCAGGTACATTCTTAGGCGTTTAATATGCGGTGTTGAGTCCATTTCGTTGAGCAAGGAGTAGCTCTTGTCTATTCCATATTTGGCTTAAGGAACTTTATCTGTGCTCATTTCAATCTCTGGTTTTATGCAGCACCCCAACTCACCTTTACCCTTAAGCAAGCATAAGTTGGTTCTCTAAATTTGAGACCCTGTTCTGTTCTGTAATTCAGTTCCTGTGTAGCCAAGTTTACATTCCGTGTATTACTGATATCTTATGATGTTTCTTTTTCTGTGTGACTTATTTCAGTTAGAATCATCATACCTGAATCCACTCATTGTTCTGCTAAGGGCCTGATGACATAGATTTCATTGCTGAGTGATATTGCTTTGTAAGTGAATACCACAACTTCTTTATCCATTTTTCACTTTTTGCGATGTTGAACTTGTATTGTAAACGAGGTTCTTGTAAACAGAGGCGTCCCAAACTTTGGGGTGGCTGTGTCTTTTTGATTTTAATTTCCCTAAGCTATAGGACCATAAGTGGAAGTGCCCTAGGCTCTGTTGCTTTGTTTTTTAGATGTTTCAGGAAACACCATACACTTCTCCCAAGTGTCTGTTGGCAATTTACATCCCGCCCATCAGCATAAGAAGGCTCCCAATTCTCAATGGCCTGTCCTGCCTTTCTGGATTTTACACTTTTTTCAGATGGCCCTTTTGACCGGGGGGAAGTGAGACTTCATTGTAGTGCAGATTTCCTTTGCAAGCTTGCTTGGTTGGCCAAAAAGGGCGTATGCGTTTTTTCCTGAATATATTCAGGAAAAAACGCATACGCCCTTTTTGGCCAAGTGCATCATTGTGGACGTTCTGCCTCTTTTCCTATGCTTTCAATGCAATTTCAGTCTACCTCCTGAAATCGGTTTCCTGCAATTCTGCCCCGCTTTCAAATCCTCTTGGCAGCCTTACTTCAGTATATTTTTGGACGATAGCTGTCATTTATAACTCTGCAGGTTTGTGAATTACAGTGCCCCTGAGCTCCTTTCTACAATTCGCTTTCTGGTGAGCTGGCCGCAACACCGCAGGATGGCTTCAGGCCCTAATCTGGTTCCGGCACGGCACGCTGAGCCTTTGGTTAATTCCTCTTCCTGGTGGGAAATGAGAGTTAAATTTGCCCGTCCAGACACCTCCAGCTAGTCTCTCATTGGTTCTCGCTATTCCTGTTCATCTTCCGCAGAAATTGCAAACTGGGCCAAACAGGAGGTTAAAGGGACTGACTCTCCAAGTCGGGAGAGTGTTAGTAAAGCGTCTGGAATGTTGCACCCAAGTACCAGGGGAGGAAAACTGAGACATATTTGAACACGTCTCCCGTTCACACGGTTGATCATACTCTGGGTTCCACATGCATGTTTTAGCTGAAGGAAGAATACCTTAAACCTGGAGAGTTGAGACCCGTGTAATGGGTACCATGCAGTATGACTTCAAAGGGTCTTCATTTGCTCACGAACCTCTCCAATCCTATCACTGCTGCGTTTATGCCCCTGTACACATGCTTGATTCTCTTTCGGAGACATAGCAATCCATAGGTTTTAAGATACTTACTAGAGAGGTACATTCTTAGGCGTTTAATATGCGGTGTTGAGTCCATTTCGTTGAGCAAGGAGTAGCTCTTGTCTATTCCATATTTGGCTTAAAGAACTTTATCTGTGCTCATTTCAATCTCTGGTTTTATGCAGCACCCCAACTCACCTTTACCCTTAAGCAAGCATAAGTTGGTTTTCTAAATTTGAGACCCTGTTCTGTTCTGTAATTCAGTTCCTGTGTAGCCAAGTTTACATTCCGTGTATTAGTGATATCTTATGATGTTTCTTTTTCTGTGTGACTTATTTCAGTTAGAATCATCGTACCTGAATCCACTCATTATGCTGCTACGTGCCTGATGACATAGATTTCATTGCTGAGTGATACTGCATTGTACGTAAGTACCACAAGTTCTTTATCCATTTTTCACTTTCTGCGATGTTGAACTTGTACTGTAAACGAGGTTCTTGTAAACAGAGCCGTTCCAAACTTTGGGGTGGCTGTGTCTTTTTGATTTTAATTTCCCTAAGCTATAGGACCATAAGTGGAAGTGCCCTAGGCTCTGTTGCTTTGTTTTTTAGATGTTTCAGGAAACACCATGCACTTCTCCCGAGTGGTTGTTGGCAATTTACATCCCGGCCATCAGCATAACAAGGCTCCCAGTTCTCCATGGCCTGTCCTGCCTTTCTGGATTTTACACTTTTTTCAGATGGCCCTTTTGACCGGGGGGAAGTGAGACTTCATTGTAGTGCAGATTTCCTTTGCAAGCTTGCTTGGTTGGCCAAAAAGGGGGCATGCGTTTTTTCCTGAATATATTCAGGAAAAAACGCATACGCCCTTTTTGGCCAAGTGCATCATTGTGGACGTTCTGCCTCTTTTCCTATGCTTTCAATGCAATTCCAGTCTACCTCCTGAAATCGGTTTCCTGCAATTCTGCCCCGCTTTCAAGTCCTCTTGGCAGCCTTACTTCAGTCTATTTTTGGACGATAGCTGTCATTTATAACTCTGCAGGTTTGTGAATTACAGTGCCCCTGAGCTCCTTTCTTCAACTCGCTTTCTTGTGACCTGGCCGCAACACCGCAGGATGGCTTCAGGCCCTAATCTGGTTCCGGCACGGCACGCTGAGCCTTTGGTTATTTCCTCTTCCTGGTGGGAAATGAGAGTTAAATTTGCCCATCCAGACACCTCCAGCTAGTCTCTCATTGGTTCTCGCTATTCCTGTTCATCTTCCGCAGAAATTGCAAACTGGGCCAAAGAGGAGGTTAAAGGCGCTGACTTTCCAAATGGGGAGAGTGTTAGTAAAGCGTCTGGAATGTTGCACCCGAGTACCAGGGGAGGAAAACTGAGACATATTTGAACACGTCTCCCGTTCACATGGTTGATCATACTTGGGTTCCACATGCATGTTTTAGCTGAAGGAAGAATACCTTAAACCTGTGTATTTGAAACCCGTGGAATGGGTACCATGCAATATGACTTCAAAGGGTCTTCATTTGCTCACCGAACCTCTCCAATCCTATCACTGCTGCGTTTATGCCCCTGTACACATGCTTGATTCTCTTTCGGAGACATAGCAATCCATAGGTTTTAAGATACTTACTAGTCAGGTACATTCTTAGGCATTTAATATGCGGTGTTGAGTCCATTTCGTTGAGCAAGGAGTAGCTCTTGTCTATTCCATATTTGGCTTAAGGAACTTTATCTGTGCTCATTTCAATCTCTGGTTTTATGCAGCACCCCAACTCACCTTTACCCTTAAGCAAGCATAAGTTGGTTTTCTAAATTTGAGACCCTGTTCTGTTCTGTAATTCAGTTCCTGTGTAGCCAAGTTTACATTCCGTGTATTAGTGATATCTTATGATGTTTCTTTTTCTGTGTGACTTATTTCAGTTAGAATCATCGTACCTGAATCCACTCATTATGCTGCTACGGGCCTGATGACATAGATTTCATTGCTGAGTGATACTGCATTGTACGTAAGTACCACAAGTTCTTTATCCATTTTTCACTTTCTGCGATGTTGAACTTGTACTGTAAACGAGGTTCTTGTAAACAGAGCCGTTCGAAACTTTGGGGTGGCTGTGTCTTTTTGATTTTAAATTCCCTAAGCTATAGGACCATAAGTGGAAGTGCCCTAGGCTCTGTTGCTTTGTTTTTTAGATGTTTCAGGAAACACCATACACTTCTCCCGAGTGGTTGTTGGCAATTTACATCCCGCCCTTCAGCATAACAAGGCTCCCAGTTCTCCATGGCCTGTCCTGCCTTTCTGGATTTTACACTTTTTTCAGATGGCCCTTTTGACCGGGGGGAAGTGAGACTTCATTGTAGTGCAGATTTCCTTTGCAAGCTTGCTTGGTTGGCCAAAAAGGGCGTATGCGTTTTTTCCTGAATATATTCAGGAAAAAACGCATACGCCCTTTTTGGCCAAGTGCATCATTGTGGACGTTCTGCCTCTTTTCCTATGCTTTCAATGCAATTCCAGTCTACCTCCTGAAATCGGTTTCCTGCAATTCTGCCCCGCTTTCAAGTCCTCTTGGCAGCCTTACTTCAGTCTATTTTTGGACGATAGCTGTCATTTATAACTCTGCAGGTTTGTGAATTACAGTGCCCCTGAGCTCCTTTCTTCAACTCGCTTTCTTTTGAGCTGGCCGCAACACTGCAGGATGGCTTCAGGCCCTAATCTGGTTCCGGAACGGCACGCTGAGCCTTTGGTTATTTCCTCTTCCTGGTGGGAAATGAGAGTTAAATTTGCCCGTCCAGACACCTCCAGCTAGCCTCTCATTGGTTCTCGCTATTCCTGTTCATCTTCCGCAGAAATTGCAAACTGGGCCAAACAGGAGGTTAAAGGTGCTGACTTTCCAAGTGGGGAGAGTGTTAGTAAAGCGTCTGGAATGTTGCACCCGAGTAGCAGGGTACGAAAACTGAGACATATTTGATCACGTCTCCCGATCACATGGTTGATCATACTCTAGGTTCCACATGCATGTTTTAGATGAAGGAAGAATACCTTAAACCTGGGTAGTTGAAACCCGTGGAATGGGTACCATGCAATATGACTTCAAAGGGTCTTCATTTGCTCACGAACCTCTCCAATCCTATCACTGCTGCGTTTATGCCCCTGTACACATGCTTGATTCTCTTTCAGAGACATAGCAATCCATAGGTTTTAAGATACTTACTAGTCAGGTGCATTCTTAGGCGTTTAATATGGGTTTTGTGTCCATTTCGTTGAGCAAGGAGTAGCTCTTGTCTATTCCATATTTGGCTTAAGGAACTTTATCTGTGCTCATTTCAATCTCTGGTTTTATGCAGCACCCCAACTCACCTTTCACCTTAAGCAAGCATAAGTTGGTTTTCTAAATTTGAGACCCTGTTCTGTTTTGGAATGCAGTTCCTGTGTAGCCAAGTTTACATTCCGTGTATTAGTGATATCTTATGATGTTTCTTTTTCTGTGTGACTTATTTCTGTTAGAATCATCATACCTGAATCCACTCATTATGCTGCTACGGGCCTGATGACATAGATTTCATTGCTGAGTGATACTGCATTGTACGTAAGTACCACAAGTTCTTTATCCATTTTTCACTTTCTGTGATATTGAACTTGTACGGTAAACGAGGTTCTTGTAAACGGAGGCGTCCCAAACTTTGGGGTGGCTGTGTCTTTTTGATTTTAATTTCCCTAAGCTATAGGACCATAAGCGGAAGTGCCCTAGGCTCTGTTGCTTTGTTTTTTAGATGTTTCAGGAAACACCATACACTTCTCCTGAGTGTCTGTTGGCAATTTACATCCCGCCCATCAGCATAACAAGGCTCCCAGTTCTCCATGGCCTGTCCTGCCTTTCTGGATTTTACACTTTTTTCAGATGGCCCTTTTGACCGGGGAGAAGTGAGACTTCATTGTAGTGCAGATTTCCTTTGCAAGCTTGCTTGGTTGGCCAAAAAGGGCGTATGCGTTTTTTCCTGAATATATTCAGGAAAAACACATACGCCCTTTTTGGCCAAGTGCATCATTGTGGACGTTCTGCCTCTTTTCCTATGCTTTCAATGCAATTCCAGTCTACCTCCTGAAATCGGTTTCCTGCAATTCTGCCCCGCTTTCAAGTCCTCTTGGCAGCCTTACTTCAGTCTATTTTTGGACGATAGCTGTCATTTATAACTCTGCAGGTTTGTGAATTGCAGTGCCCCTGAGCTCCTTTCTTCAACTCGCTTTCTTGTGACCTGGCCACAACACCGCAGGATGGCTTCAGGCCCTAATCTGGTTCCGGCCCGGCATGCTGAGCCTTTGGTTAATTCCTCTTCCTGGTGGGAAATGAGAGTTAAATTTGCCCGTCCAGACACCTCCAGCTAGCCTCTCATTGGTTCTCGCTATTCCTGTTCATCTTCCGCAGAAATTGCAAACTGGGCCAAACAGGAGGTTAAAGGGACTGACTCTCCAAGTCGGGAGAGTGTCAGTAAAGCGTCTGGAATGTTGCACCCGAGTACCAGGGGAGGAAAACTGAGACATATTTGAACACGTCTCCCGTTCACATGGTTGATCATACTCTGGGTTCCACATGCATGTTTTAGCTGAAGGAAGAATACCTTAAACCTGGAGAGTTGAGACCCGTGTAATGGGTACCATGCAATATGACTTCAAAGGGTCTTCATTTGCTCACCGAACCTCTCCAATCCTATCACTGCTGCGTTTGTGCCCCTGTACACACGCTTGATTCTCTTTTGGAGACATAGCAGTCCATAGGTTTTAAGATACTTACTAGTCAGGTACATTCTTAGGCGTTTAATATGGGGTTTTGAGTCCATTTCGTTGAGCAAGGAGTAGCTCTTGTCTATTCCATATTTGGCTTAAGGAACTTTATCTGTGCTCATTTCAATCTCTGGTTTTATGCAGCAACCCAACTCACCTTTCCCCTTAAGCAAGCATAAGTTGGTTTTCTAAATTTGAGACCCTGTTCTGTTTTGGAATGCAGTTCCTGTGTAGCCAAGTTTACATTCCATGTATTAGTGATATCTTATGATGTTTCTTTTTTTGCGTGACTTATTTCAGTTAGAATCATCGTACCTTAATACACTCATTATGCTGCTAAGGGCCTGATGACACAGATTTCATTGCTGAGTGATATTGCTTTGTACGTAAATACCACAACTTCTTTATCCATTTTTCACTTTCTGCGATGTTGAACTTGTACTGTAAACGAGGTTCTTGTAAACAGAGCCGTTCCAAACTTTGGGGTGGCTGTGTCTTTTTGATTTTAATTTCCCTAAGCTATAGGACCATAAGTGGAAGTGCCCTAGGTTCTGTTGCTTTGTTTTTTAGATGTTTCAGGAAACACCATACACTTCTCCCCAGTGGTTGTTGGCAATTTACATCCCGCCCATCAGCATAACAAGGCTCCCAGTTCTCCATGGCCTGTCCTGCCTTTCTGGATTTTACACTTTTTTCAGATGGCCCTTTTGACCGGGGGGAAGTGAGACTTCATTGTAGTGCAGATTTCCTTTGCAAGCTTGCTTGGTTGGCCAAAAAGGGCGTATGCGTTTTTTCCTGAATATATTCAGGAAAAAACGCATACGCCCTTTTTGGCCAAGTGCATCATTGTGGACGTTCTGCCTCTTTTCCTATGCTTTCAATGCAATTCCAGTCTACCTCCTGAAATCGGTTTCCTGCAATTCTGCCCCGCTTTCAAGTCCTCTTGGCAGCCTTACTTCGGTCTATTTTTGGACGATAGCTGTCATTTATAACTCTGCAGGTTTGTGAATTACAGTGCCCCTGCGCTCCTTTCTTGAACTTGCTTTCTTGTGACCTGGCTGCAACACCACAGGATGGCTTCAGGCCCTAATGTGGTTCCGGCACGGCACGCTGAGCCTTTGGTTAATTCCTCTTCCTGGTGGGAATTGAGAGTTAAATTTGCCCATCCAGACACCTCCAGCTAGCCTCTCATTGGTTCTCGCTATTCCTGTTCATCTTCCACAGAAATTGCAAACTGGGCCAAACAGGAGGTTAAAGGGACTGACTCTCCAAGTCGGGAGAGTGTTAGTAAAGTGTCTGGAATGTTGCACCCGAGTACCAGGGTACGAAAACTGAGACATATTTGAACACGTCTCCCGATCACATGGTTGATCATACTCTAGGTTCCACATGCATGTTTTAGCTGAAGGAAGAATACCTTAAACCTGGGTAGTTGAAACCCGTGGAATGGGTACCATGCAATATGACTTCAAAGGGTCTTCATTTGCTCACCGAACCTCTCCAATCCTATCACTGCTGCGTTTATGCCCCTGTACACATGCTTGATTCTCTTTCGGAGACATAGCAATCCATAGGTTTTAAGATACTTACTAGTCAGGTACATTCTTAGGCGTTTAATATGGGGTGTTGAGTCCATTTCGTTGAGCAAGGAGTAGCTCTTGTCTATTCCATATTTGGCTTAAGGAACTTTATCTGTGCTCATTTCAATCTCTGGTTTTATGCAGCACCCCAACTCACCTTTCCCCTTAAGCAAGCATAAGTTGGTTTTCTAAATTTGAGACCCTGTTCTGTTCTGTAATTCAGTTCCTGTGTAGCCAAGTTTACATTCCGTGTATTACTGATATCTTATGATGTTTCTTTTTCTGTGTGACTTATTTCAGTTAGAATCATCATACCTGAATCCACTCATTGTGCTGCTAAGGGCCTGATGACACAGATTTCATTGCTGAGTGATATTGCTTTGTACGTAAATACCACAACTTCTTTATCCATTTTTCACTTTCTGCGATGTTGAACTTGTACTGTAAACGAGGTTCTTGTAAACAGAGCCTTTCCAAACTTTGGGGTGGCTGTGTCTTTTTGATTTTAAATTCCCTAAGCTATAGGACCATAAGTGGAAGTGCCCTAGGCTCTGTTGCTTTGTTTTTTAGATGTTTCAGGAAACACCATACACTTCTCCCTAGTGGTTGTTGGCAAATTACATCCCGCCCATCAGCATAACAAGGCTCCCAGTTCTCCATGGCCTGTCCTGCCTTTCTGGATTTTACACTTTTTTCAGATGGCCCTTTTGACTGGGGGGAAGTGAGACTTCATTGTAGTGCAGATTTCCTTTGCAAGCTTGCTTGGTTGGCCAAAAAGGGCGTATGCGTTTTTTCCTGAATATATACAGGAAAAAACGCATACGCCCTTTTTGGCCAAGTGCATCATTGTGGACGTTCTGCCTCTTTTCCTATGCTTTCAATGCAATTCCAGTCTACCTCCTGAAATCGGTTTCCTGCAATTCTGCCCCGCTTTCAAGTCCTCTTGGCAGCCTTACTTCAGTCTATTTTTGGACGATAGCTGTCATTTATAACTCTGCAGGTTTGTGAATTGCAGTGCCCCTGAGCTCCTTTCTTCAACTCGCTTTCTTGTGACCTGGCCACAACACCGCAGGATGGCTTCAGGCCCTAATCTGGTTCCAGCCCGGCATGCTGAGCCTTTGGTTAATTCCTCTTCCTGGTGGGAAATGAGAGTTAAATTTGCCCGTCCAGACACCTCCAGCTAGCCTCTCATTGGTTCTCACTATTCCTGTTCATCTTCCGCACAAATTGCAAACTGGGCCAAACAGGAGGTTAAAGGGACTGACTCTCCAAGTCGGGAGAGTGTTAATAAAGCGTCTGGAATGTTGCACCCGAGTACCAGGGGAGGAAAACTGAGACATATTTGAACACGTCTCCCGTTCACATGGTTGATCATACTTGGGTTCCACATGCATGTTTTAGCTGAAGGAAGAATACCTTAAACCTGGAGAGTTAAGACCCGTGTAATGGGTACCATGCAATATGACTTCAAAGGGTCTTCATTTGCTCACCGAACCTCTCCAATCCTATCACTGCTGCGTTTATGCCCCTGTACACATGCTTGATTCTCTTTCGGAGACATAGCAATCCATAGGTTTTAAGATACTTACTAGTCAGGTTCATTCTTAGGCGTTTAATATGCGGTGTTGAGTCCATTTCGTTGAGCAAGTAGTAGCTCTTGTCTATTCCATATTTGAGTTAAGGAACTTTATCTGTGCTCATTTCAATCTCTGGTTTTATGCAGCACCCCAACTCACCTTTACCCTTAAGCAAGCATAAGTTGGTTTTCTAAATTTGAGACCCTGTTCTGTTCTGTAATTCAGTTCCTGTGTAGCCAAGTTTACATTCCGTGTATTACTGATATCTTATGATGTTTCTTTTTCTGTGTGACTTACTTCAGTTAGAATCATCATACCTGAATCCACTCATTGTGCTGCTAAGGGCCTGATGACACAGATTTCATTGCTGAGTGATATTGCTTTGTAAGTAAATACCACAACTTCTTTATCCATTTTTCCCTTTCTGCGATGTTGAACTTGTACTGTAAACGAGGTTCTTGTAAACAGAGCCGTTCCAAACTTTGGGGTGGCTGTGTCTTTTTTATTTTAATTTCCGTAAGCTATAGGAGCATAAGTGGAAGTGCCCTAGGCTCTGTTGCTTTGTTTTTTAGATGTTTCAGGAAACACCATACACTTCTCCCGAGTGGTTGTTGGCAATTTACATCCCGCCCATCAGCATAACAAGGCTCCCAGTTCTCCATGGCCTGTCCTGCCTTTCTGGATTTTACACTTTTTTCAGATGGCCCTTTTGACCGGGGGGAAGTGAGACTTCATTGTAGTGCAGATTTCCTTTGCAAGCTTGCTTGGTTGGCCAAAAAGGGCGTATGCGTTTTTTCCTGAATATATTCAGGAAAAAACGCATACGCCCTTTTTGGCCAAGTGCATCATTGTGGACGTTCTGCCTCTTTTCCTATGCTTTCAATGCAATTCCAGTCTACCTCCTGAAATCGGTTTCCTGCAATTCTGCCCCGCTTTCAAGTCCTCTTGGCAGCCTTACTTCAGTCTATTTTTGGACGATAGCTGTCATTTATAACTCTGCAGGTTTGTGAATTACAGTGCCCCTGAGCTCCTTTCTTCAACTCGCTTTCTTGTGAGCTGGCCGCAACACCGCAGGATGGCTTCAGGCCCTAATCTGGTTCCGGCACGGCACGCTGAGCCTTTGGTTATTTCGTCCTCCTGGTGGGAAATGAGAGTTAAATTTGCCCGTCCAGACACCTCCAGCTAGTCTCTCATTGGTTCTCGCTATTCCTGTTCATCTTCCGCAGAAATTGCAAACTGGGCCAAACAGGAGGTTAAAGGCGCTGACTCTCCAAGTGGGGAGAGTGTAAGTAAAGCGTCTGGAATGTTGCACCCGAGTACCAGGGGAGGAAAACTGAGACATATTTGAACACGTCTCCCGTTCACACGGTTGATCATACTCTGGGTTCCACATGCATGTTTTAGCTGAAGGAAGAATACCTTAAACCTGGAGAGTTGAGACCCGTGGAATGGGTACCATGCAATATGTCTTCAAAGGATCTTCATTTGCTCACCGAACCTCTCCAATCCTATCACTGCTGCGTTTATGCCCCTGTACACACGTTTGATTCTCTTTTGGAGACATAGCAATCCATAGGTTTTAAGATACTTACTAGTCAGGTACATTCTTAGGCGTTTAATATGGGGTGTTGAGTCCATTTCGTTGAGCAAGGAGTAGCTCTTGTCTATTCCATATTTGGCTTAAGGAACTTTATCTGTGCTCATTTCAATCTCTGGTTTTATGCAGCACCACAACTCACCTTTCCCCTTAAGCAAGCATAAGTTGGTTTTGTAAATTTGAGACCCTGTTCTGTTTTGGAATTCAGTTCCTGTGTAGCCAAGTTTACATTCCGTGTATTACTGATATCTTATGATGTTTCTTTTTCTGTGTGACTTATTTCAGTTAGAATCATCGTACCTGAATCCACTCATTATGCTGCTACGGGCCTGATGACATAGATTTCATTGCTGAGTAATACTGCATTGTACGTAAGTACCACAAGTTCTTTATCCATTTTTCACTTTCTGTGATATTGAACTTGTACGGTAAACGAGGTTCTTGTAAACAGAGGCGTCCCAAACTTTGGGGTGGCTGTGTCTTCTTGATTTTAATTTCCCTAAGCTATAGGACCATAAGTGGAAGTGCCCTAGGCTCTGTTGCTTTGTTTTTTAGATGTTTCAGGAAACACCATACACTTCTCCCGAGTGTCTGTTGACAATTTACATCCCGCCCATCAGCATAACAAGGCTCCCAGTTCTCCATGGCCTGTCCTGCCTTTCTGGATTTTACAATTTTCTCAGATGGCCCTTTTGACCGGGGGGAAGTGAGACTTCATTGTAGTGCAGATTTCCTTTGCAAGCTTGCTTGGTTGGCCAAAAAGGGCGTATGCGTTTTTTCCTGAATATATTCAGGAAAAAACGCATACGCCCTTTTTGGCCAAGTGCATCATTGTGGACGTTCTGCCTCTTTTCCTATGCTTTCAATGCAATTCCAGTCTACCTCCTGAAATCAGTTTCCTGCAATTCTGCCCTGCTTTCAAGTCCTCTTGGCAGCCTTACTTCAGTCTATTTTTGGACGATAGCTGTCATTTATAACTCTGCAGGTTTGTGAATTACAGTGTCCCTGAGCTCCTTTCTTCAACTCGCTTTCTTGTGAGCTGGCCGCAACACCGCAGGATGGCTTCAGGCCCTAATCTGGTTCCGGCACGGCACGCTTAGCCTTTGGTTAATTCCTCTTCCTGGTGGGAAATGAGAGTTAAATTTGCCCGTCCAGACACCTCCAGCTAGTCTCTCATTGGTTCTCGCTATTCCTGTTCATCTTCCGCAGAAATTGCAAACTGGGCCAAACAGGAGGTTAAAGGCGCTGACTCTCCAAGTAGGGAGAGTGTTAGTAAAGCGTCTGGAATGTTGCACCCGAGTACCAGGGGAGGAAAACTGAGACATATTTGAACACGTCTCCCGTTCACACGGTTGATCATACTCTGAGTTCCACATGCATGTTTTAGCTGAAGGAAGAATACCTTAAACCTGGAGAGTTGAGACCCGTGTAATGGGTACCATGCAATATGACTTCAAAGGGTCTTCATTTGCTCACCGAACCTCTCCAATCCTATCACTGCTGCGTTTATGCCCCTGTACACACGCTTGCTTCTCTTTTGGAGACATAGCAATCCATAGGTTTTAAGATACTTACTAGTCAGGTACATTCTTAGGCGTTTAATATGGGGTGTTGAGTCCATTTCGTTGAGCAAGGAGTAGCTCTTGTCTATTCTATATTTGGCTTAAGGAACTTTATCTGTGCTCATTTCAATCTCTGGTTTTATGCAGCACCCCAACTCACCTTTCCCCTTAAGCAAGCATAAGTTGGTTTTCTAAATTTGAGACCCTGTTCTGTTCTGTAATTCAGTTCCTGTGTAGCCAAGTTTACATTCCGTGTATTACTGATATCTTATGATGTTTCTTTTTCTGTGTGACTTATTTCAGTTAGAATCATCATACCTGAATCCACTCATTGTGCTGCTAAGTGCCTGATGACACAGATTTCATTGCTGAGTGATATTGCTTTGTAAGTAAATACCACAACTTCTTTATCCATTTTTCACTTTCTGCGATGTTGAACTTGTACTGTAAACGAAGTTCTTGTAAACAGAGCCGTTCCAAACTTTGGGGTGGCTGTGTCTTTTTGATTTTAATTTCCCTAAGCTATAGGACCATAAGTGGAAGTGCCCTAGGTTCTGTTGCTTTGTTTTTTAGATGTTTCAGGAAACACCATACACTTCTCCCGAGTGGTTGTTGGCAATTTACATCCCGCCCATCAGCATAACAAGGCTCCCAGTTCTCCATGGCCTGTCCTGCCTTTCTGGATTTTACACTTTTTTCAGATAGCCCTTTTGACCGGGGGGAAGTGAGACTTCATTGTAGTGCAGATTTCCTTTGCAAGCTTGCTTGGTTGGCCAAAAAGGGCGTATGCGTTTTTTCCTGAATATATTCAGGAAAAAACGCATACGCCCTTTTTGGCCAAGTGCATCATTGTGGACGTTCTGCCTCTTTTCCTATGCTTTCAATGCAATTCCAGTCTACCTCCTGAAATCGGTTTCCTGCAATTCTGCCCCGCTTTCAAGTCCTCTTGGCAGCCTTACTTCAGTCTATTTTTGGACGATAGCTGTCATTTATAACTCTGCAGGTTTGTGAATTACAGTGCCCCTGAGCTCCTTTCTTCAACTCGCTTTCTTGTGACCTGGCCGCAACACCGCAGGATGGCTTCAGGCCCTAATCTGGTTCCGGCCCGGCACGCTGAGCCTTTGGTTCATTCCTCTTCCTGGTGGGAAATGAGAGTTAAATTTGCCCGTCCAGACACCTCCAGCTAGCCTCTCATTGGTTCTCGCTATTCCTGTTCATCTTCCGCAGAAATTGCAAACTGGGCCAAACAGGAGGTTAAAGGCACTGACTCTCCAAGTCGGGAGAGTGTTAGTAAAGCGTCTGGAATGTTGCACCCGAGTACCAGGGGAGGAAAACTGAGACATATTTGAACACGTCTCCCGTTCACATGGTTGATCATACTCTGGGTTCCACATGCATGTTTTAGCTGAAGGAAGAATACCTAAAACCTGGAGAGTTGAGACCCGTGTAATGGGTACCATGCAATATGACTTCAAAGGGTCTTCATTTGCTCACCGAACCTCTCCAATCCTATCACTGCTGCGTTTATGCCCCTGTACACACGCTTGATTCTCTTTTGGAGACATAGCAATCCATAGGTTTTAAGATACTTAGTAGTCAGGTACATTCTTAGGCGTTTAATACGGGGTGTTGAGTCCATTTCGTTGAGCAAGGAGTAGCTCTTGTCTATTCCATATTTGGCTTAAGGAACTTTATCTGTGCTCATTTCAATCTCTGGTTTTATGCAGCACCCCAACTCACCTTTACCCTTAAGCAAGCATAAGTTGGTTTTCTAAATTTGAGACCCTGTTCTGTTTTGGAATGCAGTTCCTGTGTAGCCAAGTTTACATTCCGTGTATTAGTGATATCTTATGATGTTTCTTTTTCTGTGTGACTTATTTCAGTTAGAATCATCGTACCTGAATCCACTCATTATGCTGCTAAGGGCCTGATGACATAGATTTCATTGCTGAGTGATACTGCATTGTACGTAAGTACCTCAAGTTCTTTATCCATTTTTCACTTTCTGTGATATTGAACTTGTACGGTAAACGAGTTTCTTGTAAACGGAGGCGTCCCAAACTTTGGGGTGGCTGTGTCTTTTTGATTTTAATTTCCCTAAGCTATAGGACCATAAGTGGAAGTGCCCTAGGCTCTGTTGCTTTGTTTTTTAGATGTTTTAGGAAACACCATACACTTCTCCAGAGTGGCTGTTGGCAATTTACATCCCGCCCATCAGCATAAGAAGGCTCCCAGTTCTCCATGGCCTGTCGTGCCTTTATGGATTTTACACTTTTTTCAGATTGCCCTTTTGACCAGGTGGAAGTGAGACTTCATTGTAGTGCAGATTTCCTTTGCAAGCTTGCTTGGTTGGCCAAAAAGGGCGTATGCGTTCTTTCCTGAATATATTCAGGAAAAAACGCATACGCCCTTTTTGGCCAAGTGCATCATTGTGTACGTTCTGCCTCTTTTCCTATGCTTTCAATGCAATTTCAGTCTACCTCCTGAAATCGGTTTCCTGCAATTCTGCCCCGCTTTCAAGTCCTCTTGGCAGCCTTACTTCAGTATATTTTTGGACGATAGCTGTCATTTATAACTCTGCAGGTTTGTGAATTACAGTGCCCCTGAGCTCCTTTCTACAACTCGCTTTCTTGTGAGCTGGCCGCAACACCGCAGGATGGCTTCAGGCCCCAATCTGGTTCCGGCACGGCACGCTGAGCCTTTGGTTAATTCCTCTTCCTGGTGGGAAATGAGAGTTAAATTTGCCCGTCCAGACACCTCCAGCTAGCCTCTCATTGGTTCTCGCTATTCCTGTTCACCTTCCGCAGAAATTGCAAACTGGGCCAAACAGGAGGTTAAAGGGACTGACTCTCCAAGTCCGGAGAGTGTTAGTAAAGCGTCTGGAATGTTGCACCCGAGTACCAGGGGAGGAAAACTGAGACATATTTGAACACGTCTCCCGTTCACACGGTTGATCATACTCTGGGTTCCACATGCATGTTTTAGCTGAAGGAAGAATACCTAAAACCTGGAGAGTTGAGACCCTTGTAATGGGTACCATGCAATATGACTTCAAAGGGTCTTCATTTGCTCACGAACCTCTCCAATCCTATCACTGCTGCGTTTATGCCCCTGTACACATGCTTGATTCTCTTTCGGAGACATAGCAATCCATAGGTTTTAAGATACTTACTAGACAGGTACCTTCTTAGGCGTTTAATATGCGGTGTTGAGTCCATTTCGTTGAGCAAGGAGTAGCTCTTGTCTATTCCATATTTGGCTTAAGGAACTTTATCTGTGCTCATTTCAATCTCTGGTTTTATGCAGCACCCCAACTCACCTTTACCCTTAAGCAAGAATAAGTTGGTTTTCTAAATTTGAGACCCTGTTCTGTTCTGTAATTCAGTTCCTGTGTAGCCAAGTTTACATTCCGTGTATTACTGATATCTTATGATGTTTCTTTTTCTGTGTGACTTATTTCAGTTAGAATCATCATACCTGAATCCACTTATTGTGCTGCTAAGGTCCTGAAGACACAGATTTCATTGCTGAGTGATATTGCTTTGTAAGTAAATACCACAACTTCTTTATCCATTTTTCACTTTCTGCGATGTTGAACTTGTACTGTTAACGAGGTTCTTGTAAACAGAGCCGTTCCAAACTTTGGGGTGGCTGTGTCTTTTTGATTTTAATTTCCCTAAGCTATAGGACCATAAGTGGAAGTGCCCTAGGTTCTGTTGCTTTGTTTTTTAGATGTTTCAGGAAACACCATACACTTCTCCCAAGTGGTTGTTGGCAATTTACATCCCGCCCATCAGCATAACAAGGCTCCCAGTTCTCCATGGCCTGTCCTGCCTTTCTGGATTTTACACTTTTTTCAGATGGCCCTTTTGACCGGGGGGAAGTGAGACTTCATTGTAGTGCAGATTTCCTTTGCAAGCTTGCTTGGTTGGCCAAAAAGGGCGTATGCGTTTTTTCCTGAATATATTCAGGAAAAAACGCATACGCCCTTTTTGGCCAAGTGCATCATTGTGGACGTTCTGCCTCTTTTCCTATGCTTTCAATGCAATTCCAGTCTACCTCCTGAAATCGGTTTCCTGCAATTCTGCCCCGCTTTCAAGTCCTCTTGGCAGCCTTACTTCAGTCTATTTTTGGACGATAGCTGTCATTTATAACTCTGCAGGTTTGTGAATTACAGTGCCCCTGAGCTCCTTTCTTCAACTCGCTTTCTTGTGAGCTGGCCGCAACACCGCAGGATGTCTTCAGGCCCTAATCTGGTTCCGGCACGGCACGCTGAGCCTTTGGTTATTTCCTCTTCCTGGTGGGAAATGAGAGTTAAATTTGCCCGTCCAGACACCTCCAGCTAGCCTCTCATTGGTTCTCGCTATTCCTGTTCATCTTCCGCAGAAATTGCAAACTGGGCCAAACAGGAGGTTAAAGGCGCTGACTTTCCAAGTGGGGAGAGTGTTAGTAAAGCGTCTGGAATGTTGCACCCGAGTACCAGGGGAGGAAAACTGAGACATATTTGAACACGTCTCCCGTTCACATGGTTGATCATACTTGGGTTCCACATGCATGTTTTAGCTGAAGGAAGAATACCTTAAACCTGGGTAGTTGAAACCCGTGGAATGGGTACCATGCAATATGACTTCAAAGGGTCTTCATTTGCTCACCGAACCTCTCCAATCCTATCACTGCTGCGTTTATGCCCCTGTACACATGCTTGATTCTCTTTCGGAGACATAGCAATCCATAGGTTTTAAGATACTTACTAGTCAGGTACATTCTTAGGCGTTTAATATGCGGTGTTGAGTCCATTTCGTTGAGCAAGGAGTAGCTCTTGTCTATTCCATATTTGGCTTAAGGAACTTTATCTGTGCTCATTTCAATCTCTGGTTTTATGCAGCACCCCAACTCACCTTTCCCCTTAAGCAAGCATAAGTTGGTTTTCTAAATTTGAGACCCTGTTCTGTTCTGTAATTCAGTTCCTGTGTAGCCAAGTTTACATTCCGTGTATTACTGATATCTTATGATGTTTCTTTTTCTGTGTGACTTATTTCAGTTAGAATCATCATACCTGAATCCACTCATTGTGCTGCTAAGGGCCTGATGACACAGATTTCATTGCTGAGTGATATTGCTTTGTAAGTAAATACCACAACTTCTTTATCCATTTTTCAATTTCTGCGATGTTGAACTTGTACTGTAAACGAGGTTCTTGTAAACAGAGCCGTTCGAAACTTTGGGGTGGCTGTGTCTTTTTGATTTTAAACTCCCTAAGCTATAGGACCATAAGTGGAAGTGCCCTAGGCTCTGTTGCTTTGTTTTTTAGATGTTTCAGGAAACACCATACACTTCTCCCGAGTGGTTGTTGGCAATTTACATCCCGCCCTTCAGCATAACAAGGCTCCCAGTTCTCCATGGCCTGTCCTGCCTTTCTGGATTTTACACTTTTTTCAGATGGCCCTTTTGACCGGGGGGAAGTGAGACTTCATTGTAGTGCAGATTTCCTTTGCAAGCTTGCTTGGTTGGCCAAAAAGGGCGTATGCGTTTTTTCCTGAATATATTCAGGAAAAAACGCATACGCCCTTTTTGGCCAAGTGCATCATTGTGGACGTTCTGCCTCTTTTCCTATGCTTTCAATGCAATTCCAGTCTACCTCCTGAAATCGGTTTCCTGCAATTCTGCCCCGCTTTCAAGTCCTCTTGGCAGCCTTACTTCAGTCTATTTTTGGACGATAGCTGTCATTTATAACTCTGCAGGTTTGTGAATTACAGTGCCCCTGAGCTCCTTTCTTCAACTCGCTTTCTTGTGACCTGGCCGCAACACCGCAGGATGGCTTCAGGCCCTAATCTGGTTCCGGCCCGGCACGCTGAGCCTTTGGTTCATTGCTCTTCCTGGTGGGAAATGAGAGTTAAATTTGCCCGTTCAGACACCTCCAGCTAGCCTCTCATTGGTTCTCGCTATTCCTGTTCATCTTCCGCAGAAATTGCAAACTGGGCCAAACAGGAGATTAAAGGGACTGACTCTCCAAGTCGGGAGAGTGTTAGTAAAGCGTCTGGAATGTTGCACCCGAGTACCAGGGGAGGAAAACTGAGACATATTTGAACACGTCTCCCGTTCACATGGTTGATCATACTCTGGGTTCCACATGCATGTTTTAACTGAAGGAAGAATACCTAAAACCTGGAGAGTTGAGACCCGTGTAATGGGTACCATGCAATATGACTTCAAAGGGTCTTCATTTGCTCACCGAACCTCTCCAATCCTATCACTGCTGCGTTTATGCCCCTGTACACACGCTTGATTCTCTTTTGGAGACATAGCAATCCATAGGTTTTAAGATACTTACTAGTCAGGTACATTCTTAGGCGTTTAATACGGGGTGTTGAGTCCATTTCGTTGAGCAAGGAGTAGCTCTTGTCTATTCCATATTTGGCTTAAGGAACTTTATCTGTGCTCATTTCAATCTCTGGTATTATGCAGCACCCCAACTCACCTTTCCCCTTAAGCAAGCATAAGTTGGTTTTCTAAATTTGAGACCCTGTTCTGTTTTGGAATGCAGTTCCTGTGTAGCCAAGTTTACATTCCGTGTATTACTGATATCTTATGATGTTTCTTTTTCTGTGTGACTTATTTCAGTTAGAATCATCGTACCTGAATCCACTCATTATGCTGCTAAGGGCCTGATGACATAGATTTCATTGCTGAGTGATACTGCATTGTACGTAATTACCTCAAGTTCTTTATCCATTTTTCACTTTCTGTGATATTGAACTTGTATGGTAAACGAGGTTCTTGTAAACGGAGGCGTCCCAAACTTTGGGGTGGCTGTGTCTTTTTGATTTTAATTTCCCTAAGCTATAGGACCATAAGTGGAAGTGCCCTAGGCTCTGTTGTTTTGTTTTTTAGATGTTTCAGGAAACACCATACACTTCTCCAGAGTGGCTGTTGGCAATTTACATCCCGCCCATCAGCATAAGAAGGCTCCCAGTTCTCCATGGCCTGTCGTGCCTTTATGGATTTTACACTTTTTTCAGATGGCCCTTTTGACCAGGTGGAAGTGAGACTTCATTGTAGTGCAGATTTCCTTTGCAAGCTTGCTTGGTTGGCCAAAAAGGGCGTATGCGTTTTTTCCTGAATATATTCAGGAAAAAACGCATACGCCCTTTTTGGCCAAGTGCATCATTGTGTACGTTCTGCCTCTTTTCCTATGCTTTCAATGCAATTTGAGTCTACCTCCTGAAATCGGTTTCCTGCAATTCTGCCCCGCTTTCAAGTCCTCTTGGCAGCCTTACTTCAGTCTATTTTTGGACGATAGCTGTCATTTATAACTCTGCAGGTTTGTGAATTACAGTGCCCCTGAGCTCCTTTCTTCAACTCGCTTTCTTGTGACCTGGCCGCGACACCGCAGGATGTCTTCAGGCCCTAATCTGGTTCTGGCACGGCACGCTGAGCCTTTGGTTAATTCCTCTTCCTGGTGGGAAATGAGAGTTAAATTTGCCCGTCCAGACACCTCCAGCTAGTCTCTCATTGGTTCTCGCTATTCCTGTTCATCTTCCGCAGAAATTGCAAACTGGGGCAAACAGGAGGTTAAAGGGACTGACTCTCCAAGTCGGGAGAGTGTTAGTAAAGCGTCTGGAATGTTGCACCCGAGTACCAGGGGAGGAAAACTGAGACATATTTGAACACGTCTCCCGTTCACACGGTTGATCATACTCTGGGTTCCACATGCATGTTTTAGCTGAAGGAAGAATACCTTAAACCTGGAGAGTTGAGACCCGTGTAATGGGTACCATGCAATATGACTTCAAAGGGTCTTCATTTGCTCACGAACATCTCCAATCCTATCACTGCTGCGTTTATGCCCCTGTACACATGCTTGATTCTCTTTCGGAGACATAGCAATCCATAGGTTTTAAGATACTTAGTAGACAGGTACATTCTTAGGCGTTTAATATGCGGTGTTGAGTCCATTTCGTTGAGCAAGGAGTAGCTCTTGTCTATTCCATATTTGGCTTAAGGAACTTTATCTGTGCTCATTTCAATCTCTGGTTTTATGCAGCACCCCAACTCACCTTTCCCCTTAAGCAAGCATAAGTTGGTTTTCTAAATTTGAGACCCTGTTCTGTTCTGTAATTCAGTTCCTGTGTAGCCAAGTTTACATTCCGTGTATTACTGATATCTTATGATGTTTCTTTTTCTGTGTGACTTATTTCAGTTAGAATCATCGTACCTGAATCCACTCATTATGCTGCTACGGCCTGATGACATAGATTTCATTGCTGAGTGATACTGCATTGTACGTAAGTACCACAAGTTCTTTATCCATTTTTCACTTTCTGCGATGTTGAACTTGTACTGTAAACGAGGTTCTTGTAAACAGAGCCGTCCCAAACTTTGGGGTGGCTGTGTCTTTTTCAATTTAATTTCCCTAAGCTATAGGACCATAAGTGGAAGTGCCCTAGGCTCTGTTGCTTTGTTTTTTAGATGTTTCAGGAAACACCATACACTTCTCCCGAGTGGTTGTTGGCAATTTACATCCCGCCCATCAGCATAACAAGGCTCCCATTTCTCCATGGCCTGTCCTGCCTTTCTGGATTTTACACTTTTTTCAGATGGCCCTTTTGACCGGGGGGAAGTGAGACTTCATTGTAGTGCAGATTTCCTTTGCAAGCTTGCTTGGTTGGCCAAAAAGGGCGTATGCGTTTTTTCCTGAATATATTCAGGAAAAAACGCATACGCCCTTTTTGGCCAAGTGCATCATTGTGGACGTTCTGCCTCTTTTCCTATGCTTTCAATGCAATTCCAGTCTACCTCCTGAAATCGGTTTCCTGCAATTCTGCCCCGCTTTCAAGTCCTCTTGGCAGCCTTACTTCAGTCTATTTTTGGACGATAGCTGTCATTTATAACTCTGCAGGTTTGTGAATTACAGTGCCCCTGAGCTCCTTTCTTCAACTCGCTTTCTTGTGAGCTGGCCGCAACACCGCAGGATGTCTTCAGGCCCTAATCTGGTTCCGGCACGGCACGCTGAGCCTTTGGTTATTTCCTCTTCCTGGTGGGAAATGAGAGTTAAATTTGCCCGTCCAGACACCTCCAGCTAGCCTCTCATTGGTTCTCGCTATTCCTGTTCATCTTCCGCAGAAATTGCAAACTGGGCCAAACAGGAGGTTAAAGGCGCTGACTTTCCAAGTGGGGAGAGTGTTAGTAAAGCGTCTGGAATGTTGCACCCGAGTACCAGGGGAGGAAAACTGAGACATATTTGAACACGTCTCCCGTTCACATGGTTGATCATACTTGGGTTCCACATGCATGTTTTAGCTGAAGGAAGAATACCTTAAACCTGGGTAGTTGAAACCCGTGGAATGGGTACCATGCAATATGACTTCAAAGGGTCTTCATTTGCTCACCGAACCTCTCCAATCCTATCACTGCTGCGTTTATGCCCCTGTACACATGCTTGATTCTCTTTCGGAGACATAGCAATCCATAGGTTTTAAGATACTTACTAGTCAGGTACATTCTTAGGCGTTTAATATGCGGTGTTGAGTCCATTTCGTTGAGCAAGGAGTAGCTCTTGTCTATTCCATATTTGGCTTAAGGAACTTTATCTGTGCTCATTTCAATCTCTGGTTTTATGCAGCACCCCAACTCACCTTTCCCCTTAAGCAAGCATAAGTTGGTTTTCTAAATTTGAGACCCTGTTCTGTTCTGTAATTCAGTTCCTGTGTAGCCAAGTTTACATTCCGTGTATTACTGATATCTTATGATGTTTCTTTTTCTGTGTGACTTATTTCAGTTAGAATCATCATACCTGAATCCACTCATTGTGCTGCTAAGGGCCTGATGACACAGATTTCATTGCTGAGTGATATTGCTTTGTAAGTAAATACCACAACTTCTTTATCCATTTTTCAATTTCTGCGATGTTGAACTTGTACTGTAAACGAGGTTCTTGTAAACAGAGCCGTTCCAAACTTTGGGGTGGCTGTGTCTTTTTGATTTTAAATTCCCTAAGCTATAGGACCATAAGTGGAAGTGCCCTAGGCTCTGTTGCTTTGTTGTTTAGATGTTTCAGGAAACACCATACACTTCTCCCAAGTGGTTGTTGGCAATTTACATCCCGCCCATCAGCATAACAAGGCTCCCAGTTCTCCATGGCCTGTCCTGCCTTTCTGGATTTTACACTTTTTTAAGATGGCCCTTTTGACCGGGGGGAAGTGAGACTTCATTGTAGTGCAGATTTCCTTTGCAAGCTTGCTTGGTTGGCCAAAAAGGGCGTATGCGTTTTTTCCTGAATATATTCAGGAAAAAACGCATACGCCCTTTTTGGCCAAGTGCATCATTGTGGACGTTCTGCCTCTTTTCCTATGCTTTCAATGCAATTCCAGTCTACCTCCTGAAATCGGTTTCCTGCAATTCTGCCCCGCTTTCAAGTCCTCTTGGCAGCCTTACTTCAGTCTATTTTTGGACGATAGCTGTCATTTATAACTCTGCAGGTTTGTGAATTACAGTGCCCCTGAGCTCCTTTCTTCAACTCGCTTTCTTGTGACCTGGCCGCAACACCGCAGGATGGCTTCAGGCCCTAATCTGGTTCCGGCACGGCACGTTGAGCCTTTGGTTAATTCCTCTTCCTGGTGGGAAATGAGAGTTAAATTTGCCCGTCCAGACACCTCCAGCTAGTCTCTCATTGGTTCTCGCTATTCCTGTTCATCTTCCGCAGAAATTGCAAACTGGGCCAAACAGGAGGTTAAAGGGACTGACTCTCCAAGTCGGGAGAGTGTTAGTAAAGCGTCTGGAATGTTGCACCCGAGTACCAGGGGAGGAAAACTGAGACATATTTGAACACGTCTCCCGTTCACACGGTTGATCATACTCTGGGTTCCACATGCATGTTTTAGCTGAAGGAAGAATACCTTAAACCTGGAGAGTTGAGACCCGTGTAATGGGTACCATGCAATATGACTTCAAAGGGTCTTCATTTGCTCACGAACCTCTCCAATCCTATCACTGCTGCGTTTATGCCCCTGTACACATGCTTGATTCTCTTTCGGAGACATAGCAATCCATAGGTTTTAAGATACTTACTAGACAGGTACATTCTTAGGCGTTTAATATGCGGTGTTGAGTCCATTTCGTTGAGCAAGGAGTAGCTCTTGTCTATTCCATATTTGGCTTAAGGAACTTTATCTGTGCTCATTTCAATCTCTGGTTTTATGCAGCACCCCAACTCACCTTTCCCCTTAAGCAAGCATAAGTTGGTTTTCTAAATTTGAGACCCTGTTCTGTTCTGTAATTCAGTTCCTGTGTAGCCAAGTTTACATTCCGTGTATTAGTGATATCTTATGATGTTTCTTTTTCTGTGTGACTTATTTCAGTTAGAATCATCGTACCTGAATCCACTCATTATGCTGCTACGGCCTGATGACATAGATTTCATTGCTGAGTGATACTGCATTGTTCGTAAGTACCACAAGTTCTTTATCCATTTTTCACTTTCTGCGATGTTGAACTTGTACTGTAAACGAGGTTCTTGTAAACAGAGCCGTTCCAAACTTTGGGGTGGCTGTGTCTTTTTGATTTTAATTTCCCTAAGCTATAGGACCATAAGTGGAAGTGCCCTAGGCTCTGTTGCTTTGTTTTTTAGATGTTTCAGGAAACACCATACACTT